>NC_090850.1:2670000-2945000 GCF_024217435.2 Syngnathus scovelli | reverse complement strand
ACCTTGAAGTCACATCTTAAATGGACCGGGAGCCAATGAAATTCGGCTAATATTGGGGTAATGTGATCAAATTTTCTTGACCGTGAGAGCAGCCTCGCAGCGGCATTTTGCACTAACTGTAGACTTTTAATACTGGATTTAGGAAGACCAGAGAATAATACATTACAGTAGTCCAGGCGCGACGTGACGAACGCATGTATAATAGTTTCCGCATCCCCGGTCGAGAGGATAGGACGAATCTTAGCAATATTACGAAGGTGAAAAAACGCAATCCTGGTTATATTCTTAATGTGTTTTTGAAAGGAGAGCGTTTGGTCAAATATTACCCAGAGATTAGTTACCGTATCACTCTGAGTGATAGTACGGTTATCTATAGTTATAGTGGTTTCCTTAAATAAATGTTGATAACGAGTAGGACCAATTATCAACATCTCAGTTTTATCCGGGTTAAGACGAACTGGGTAGCACGTCCGCCTCACAGTTAGGAGGGTGCGGGTTCGATTCCACCTCCGGCCCTCCCTGTGCGGAGTTTGCATGTTCTCCCCGAGCCCGCGTGGGTTTTCTCCGGGCACTCCGGTTTCCTCCCACATCCCAAAAACATGCTTGGTAGGCCGATTGATCACTCCAAATTGTCCCTAGGTGTGAGTGCGAGTGCGAATGGTTGTTTGTCTCTGTGTGCCCTGCGATTGGCTGGCAACCGGTTCAGGGTGTCCCCCGCCTACTGCCCGATGACGGCTGGGATAGGCTCCAGCACGCCCGCGACCCCCGTGGGGACTAAGCGGTTCAGAAAATGGATGGATGGAAGACGAAGGAAGTTGAGAGACATCCATTGCTTAATCTCCGCAAGGCACGCCTCGAGATTACAGCAGTCCTGTGGATCTGTCATCGATAACGGCATATATAATTGGGTGTCATCGGCGTAGCATTGAAAACTAATATTATATTTACGTATAATGCCCCCAAGCGGAATCATATAAATATTAAATAAAATCGGTCCGAGTACCGATCCCTGTGGGACACCACACGTAACATTATAAAGCTCAGAGGACGTATTACCATGGACCACTCGGTGCGTCCTGCCTGATAGATAGGAATTGAACCAGCTTAGTGCTGACCCTGAGATACCAACACAACTTTTAAGACGCCCTAATAAGATATCGAAGTCTACAGTGTCAAAGGCAGCACTAAGATCAAGTAGTAACAATACAGACGACGTATTTGAATCCATAGCTATGAGGAGATCATTAGTCACGTTAGCAAGTGCTGTCTCTGTAGAATGATTAGCTCTAAAACCAGACTGAAAAGAGTCATATCGATTATTAGCGACCATGTAATCAATAAGCTGCTGTGCTACTACTTTTTCGAGAAGTTTTGCTATGAATGGGAGGTTTGAAACTGGCCTATAATTACTGAGACAGTCCGGGTCAAGATTTGCTCGCTTAAGTAGTGGTTTAATAATAGCGGTTTTAAAGGCCATTGGCACTATCCCAGAGGAAACAGACAGATTGATTATATTTAAGACGGACGGTCCTAAAATTGGAAATAATTCTTTAAGTAGTTTGGCTGGAAGCGGGTCGAGTAAACATGTTGTTTGTTTAGCCGTACTAACCAATTTTGTAAGCATTTCAAGGGACACGCTTTTAAAATTTGAGAGGGTTATTGCATGATCCCCAGCGCTAGTAACCGGCGGAGCGATTGGCATGGTATTCTTGATCTCGTCCCTAATGGACTCAATCTTTTGAGCAAAAAATTTCATAAACTCGTCAGCTGAGTGGAAGGAGCTATCGGGGGTCGGCTGGCGCAGAGTTAGCTTTGCCACTGTATCAAATAAGTATTTAGGATTATTTTTATTAAGATTAATGACTTGCGAAAAATAACGAGTTTTTGCTAAAATAAGCGCATCTTTATATTTCAGGAGGCTGTCCTTCCATGCCTGATGGAAAACCTCAAGTTTGGTTAAACGCCATCTGCGCTCATGCTTTCTACATAATTGTTTAAACGTACGTGTTTCATCTGTGAACCACGGAGTTGGCCATCTACGGCGAGTTTTCAGACGTAGCGGTGCCACAGAGTCGATGGCTTTTAATAATGTCGCATTGAATTCATTTGTAAGATTATCGATAGAGCCACTGTACGCGGGAAACATGGCGGTTGCCGGCGACAGTAACTCAGATAGCGCAGTTGCAGTCATGGAGTTAAAATTACGGCTGCTATAACTCTGATTGCTCTCTTGTCTTTGACAAGGAACTAAAATTTCAAATTTTATTAAAAAATGATCAGACAGAACAGTAGTGTATGGCAGTACTGTTATATTTGAGGTTGCTAGTCCTCGGGATAATACCAGATCTAAGATATTTCCATTCTTATGCGTTGCTGCCTGTACAGCTTGCGTAAAACCAAACGTATTGATTAAAGTTTGAAATGCCGAAGTCAGTGGTTCCGACGGTGAATTCATGTGGATGTTGAAATCACCCATGATAACTATATTATCTGCATTTGTCACTAGATGAGCCACAACTTCTGAAAAATTATCCAGGAAGCCAGAGTAAGCCCCGGGTGGGCGGTAAATAACAACAAGATAGAATGACGGTAGCGCAGTGGATCGCACAATGAGAACTTCAAATGTTTTAAATACGTGAATTGAGCGAGGCCTAAATCTAAGCTCAGAATTTGAGATGAGGGCGACACCCCCACCCTTTTTCCGAGGACGAGCCACATGCAAGCTCACAAAATTTGGAGGCGAGGCCTCGTTAAGTGGCAGCAGTTCACTAGGTTTTAACCAGGTCTCGCAAAGACCAAAAACGTTTAGATTATGTTCAGTGATAAGGTCATTAACGAGAACTGCTTTCGTATGAAGTGATCTAATATTCATAAAACCGAATTTAAGTGTAATTGGTTGATCAGGGTGCGTATCTATCGAAGGATTTTTAAACGGGATGCGAGTAAAATTGTGTTCTCTAGGCCTAATATCACCTCTCAAAAGTTTATTAGGGCGGTGGGATGAAACGACCGTGGGAATTTGATGATGAGTATTTGTTACACATGTGAAGTTATCTAAAACAGGCACCGTTTCATCAGCAAGACCGGTCGGGACGGAGTGATTGGATTTGTCTACTACCCCAGTAGAAAGTGTGTTTATGTGTACTGCAGCACTATTTAAACTGTCGCGCTCTAGTCTACACGAGGAGCTATGTGTATGCTGAAAGTCTAGCCTAGCGCTAGTTAACTTTAACTTAACAGACTCCAAACCCATCCTCACAGGTGGTCTAATCACCTGTGCCCTGGCCTGCTCTAAAGTGACCTGTCATGAGTGGCTCAAACAGTAATCTATATTCCTAGAAAGAGTGAAGGCGCCTTCACGGTTAGGGTGAAGGCCGTCCTTCCTCAGCAGGTCGGGGCGGCCCCAGAAGGAGGACCAGTTATCTATAAAATACAGTCCCTGCTTTTTACAGAACCCAGCCATCCATCGATTAAGGGAGACTAATCTACTAAACCTCTCATCAGTGCCTCTCCCAGGCAGGGGGCCAGAGACAAATACTCGATGCCGACTCATCTTTCTGGCAAGATCACAAGTCCTCGCTATGTTTTTCTTTGTGATCTCTGATTGTCTCATCCTAACATCATTGGAGCCGACGTGTATCACTATGTCCGAGTAGCTAGTGTTGTTGGAACTACGCTGTTGACTAGGCCTATTGCGAGTCAGCTCCCTAAGATTAGCTTCTATGTCGGGTGCTCTGCCCCCAGGAATACACATTACCGTGGCTGGATGTTTAAGCGTAATGTTGCGGGTAATGGAGTCGCCTATGACCAAAGTGCGAGGGCCAGTAGACCGAGATGACTTTGGACGGCTATGCGTCTTACCTGGCTCATCGCGATTAGCAAGCCGCTTGGGGCTAATGCTAACCGGGCTAGCGGGCTGACTACAGCCCGCGTCTGTGTCCGCCGCAACTACTGTTATCGCACTATTCTGCTCTAACTGGCGGACACGTCCCTCTAGCAGAGACAACCTCTCTAAGAGAAGGGTGCAGTTGGTGCACGAAGCCGTACATACCTCTTGGTCCGCTGCCATACTTTGTGTCCGAAGAGCGACGATCTGTCAGAACAACCCGGAAGCCTGTGCAGGATGCAATGAAATCTCTGTGCAGATGTAAGAGGAAACAGAGTCAGTATACTCCTCTATGTCCGTCCGATCCTTGTAGGTGGCCGCCTGCTTAAACAAGTCCCAGTCAGTGGTGTTGAAGCAGTCACGGCCACACCCGAACCCGCCTCCGAACCGGCCTGGATGCCTTTACCAATTGTCTGTATGCGGGCAAAAGCAAAACGGTGAGATGGTCAGAAAGCCCAAGATGGGGGAGGGGGGTGGCTTTGAAAGCTCCCTTATGCGCAGAGTAGACTAGGTCCAGGAAGCTGTCTCCACGTGTCGGAAAAGTACCATGCTGGTGAAGCCTCGGGAAAACAGACTTAAGGTTGGCATGATTAAAGTCTCCAGCGAAGATGGTGAAACCGTCAGGGTGCGCTGTCTGTTGTTCACTGACAGCCTGGTACAGTTCACCAAGCGCCGCGATCCTGTCGCCTTCGATGTTGGAAGGCGGGATGTATACCGCGACTAGCAGAATCGCGGTAAATTCCCTCGGCAGGTAAAAAGGGCGGCACTTGATGATCACAAACTCCGCAAGTGGCGAGCAGTGCTTACATACCACCACAGAGTCCCGGCACCATTCTTCTTGGATGTAGACGCATATTCCACCTCCTCGCGACTTACCCGTACAATGGCACGGTCCGCCCGATAGCACGCTAGCCGCTCCAGATGCACGGCGGAGTCAGGAATGTTGTCAGCCAACCAGGTCTCGGTGAACACAAGCACACAGCAGTTCCGCACCGTCCGGTTCGTACCGCCGGGCGAGCTGGGTTGGCCGCCAGCCTGGCCCGGACGCCTCCGCGCTTGCCCCTCTTCTGCCTCCTCGCACACCGTTTCCGACGGCTCCCAACCGGGGGAGGAATAGCGGGCGAGGTCGGCGACGTTTCAGGACGTAGCAGTCCGAGCGCCTTTAATGTCGCCGCTTCAAAGTCCATCTGGGTTGACAGTCATAATGGCTGTCCGAGGGAAACTATTACTACGATACGGCCCGCGACAAAAATGAGTTTGAAAAATGAGTTTTAGCAGAGTATGCTAGAAAGAAGCAAAGAGTCATAAGTTTTTTAGGCGTGGTGCAAGCATGGTCTCCCACTTCCATATCACTCTGGCTCTGCATCACTAAAGGCTCAGGACAGGACGTTTTAGAACTCTAGTCTTTTTTTATCTTTTTTATTTTATGTTAAGAGCTATTTCTCAGATTTGTCGTGTCATTCCATGTTTCCATCAAATTGCTGTGCTTTAAATTCATTTGCTTTAAATCAAAAGCTGTGAAGAGTGCCAAAATTACTACGCAGGGTTATGTTTGAACTAGTGTGCGCATTGCTGTAAGAATATGTCATCACGTGGAATAAGAAGGAACAAGAAGGCATGCTCAATTACTGCTGTACTTAATCATTTTCAATATGACTTAACTGCTGCTTTAACAGTGTCGAGGGCAGGGGTGGGCAAACTTTTTGACTTGCGGGCCGAATTGGGTTCTAAATTTTGACCGGGGGGCCGAACCAGGAGCAGATGGATGTAGTGTTTGTGTGAAGTAATATAAACGACCTGTAAAGGTCATTGCATAAAAGGTTTTGGCCTTTAGTAGGTAGTAAAGCATAGATATTCAAAAAAAGTTTTGGGAAAAGAAATGCATTTATTAACAGCATTAAAAAAAAAATCCCTAAAAAACTGCTATCAGTGATTCTCATAAAATACGACACTGTTATTATGAATAACAGTCTCCATCACTTCAGTGCCTGCAGGTCAGATTAATGAATTAATGATTATCTTATGAGGTCACATCAAACGGCAAACATTCTGACCAAATATATCATCCTAAAGAATCGGTGAAAGCATACATCCAAATAAAGTAATCAAAACGGCAACACGGTGAGGGGTATCTGAAAATCAGAGCAGAGTTTTAACTCACAAACACCTGGTAACAGAGGTGAGGAAACGGGAAACACTTCCTTAAAGTAAGCCTTAAGAACTTTAAAGGTTAAGATTAGTCACAAACAGGTGGTGCATCAATGTCCTTGAGCATCCTGCATTGTTTGAAAATGAGAATGGTCGCTAGTTTCAATCCCTGCTATTTGTACAGATCATATTCAAAATGCATTTTTTTACAACAAACTTGAAAGCCTCCCTTCATTTTCAGTAGGAACAGTGTTGTTGGTCTCCCTTTTTTTTGCTAGTGTGTCATAGTCTGGAGTAAAATTTGTTGTGGCAATTCTTAGGAGAGATCCGAGGTGTTGGTCCGTTTACCTAGATCTGTGACATGTTGATGTTCATGTGGCTGAACGTCACGTCGCGTACGTCGAGCCAAATTGGCCACTCTTTTTAAACACTCGGCACTCAGTGTCCACCTTGCTTTTCCTTGGGCGACTCATTTTAATTGAAGGATTCCAGGGGAAGGTTTGTGGGTGGCTTTAGCGTAAAACTATATCCGAAAGCTCGGCGCGCAAATTACAAGAATGCTGTCGTCACAGCCCACGATCTAAATTCGGCACTGATACAAATAGAGCGCGAGTGCGCCATTTCCGTACTATTGAGTATGTACACGAACTTGTGAGTGTGCACCGAGCTTTCTGACACGGCTTCCGGTAATAAATGCGCAGGCGAGTGGTTCCCCATCTACTGGGGAAACGCAGTTATTGCAGGCAAAATGACAGAAAAAAAAATGTTTAATAATACAATTTATTTAGGGTTGGCGGGCCGGATTAAACGGTCCCGTGGGCCGGATGTGGCCCGCGGGGCGTAGTTTGCCCATACCTGGTCTAGGGACAACATGGCTCAGTGGTAGACCTGTTGTCTCGTAACCTTGATTAACAGCTATTGTGACCATGTCGAAGTATTCTTGACCAAGATACTGAACCGATGCACACCATTTTGAATAAGGATGCACTTCTGCTGCCGAAGAGTGACGTTGCTCATGTCACAGCTAGTAAACGAAATTGATTGAATAGTTTAATTTGGACCGAGGCCAAACCATGTTGAATTGTGTGCTCTCCAGACCCACTTTCTTGGTTGGTGCGGCTTGCCGGCCTAGGAGTTTTCTTTCTTTTGGTATTTTGATAAACTTTGCGCTGGTAGAATTCAGAGTAACAGAGGTGTGCGCCGTTGTAGGATGGAAATTGACTTTTCCCCACGGGTTCCTCATTTGCATCAAAATCAAGGTGATTGAAACGCAGACCCGAGTCCCCCGGGGCATGACATTGCGCAAACAAAAGAATCACCCTACTTGGGGATCATACCCGTGGCCACTAACTGTTGAGCTAAAATTCCAGGCCACCGGCGCGTCTCATTGCCTTTCATGTTTCTCTGTGCGGTAATGTACCCATGGACCAAAAAGTTCAGCAGGCACGCAGTGCAGAAAATCTGGCCCATGCTCAAATGACACGAAATGTCACCATTCTGACACGTCAAGCATAAACCAAGCTTTGGCAGGATATGCATTTATGGGGGGGAAAAGCAACCTAAGCATGCAGCTGTGTCACTTTGAAGCAGTACAGAGTCAATCCAATAGCATGACTAAAACAAAACATTTTAATAAAATGTGACACTCATGAAGAATGCTGATTGAATGCTAATGTAGTTTAAGATACACTGACCAGCACTGCTGATTCAGAAAGCCCTGGGAAATCTTTTGCGTGCCAGCGATCTGAAATTTGATTGGAGAAAATAAGAAAAACATCCTGCATCTTCCACTTTTACTACTGGAAGCAGTGCAGGCAAGAGAAATGGTGTGAAACATAGAGATGAGTTATGCATGTGAATCCTGGTGCAAGAAATATTAACAAGGTCAGAGAAGCTAAATGAGACAATGTGATTAATTGGTCTAATTTGCAATTATGGTACAGAGGTTGCTTGAAACAAAAAGTGCTTGAATAGATTATAGAAATCTCAGTATACGCTGTTTTCATTTTTGGTGCACAAGTCCAATGCAACTGGTTCATGGGAAAAATCAAGGGAGCATGAGAAGAGAAATTCTCATTATAGCAGAAGGCAGACAGATGGCAGAGACTTGTCAGTTCATTAATGCATCATGTTCTTCTATGCCTCCTATCTCATGCATGTGCGTGCGTGTGCATGGATGTGCGTTCATACATGATGTTTATCCATGTCTAATGTTGTTTCAAATGGTTTCTGTCTCCATTTCATCCATCCTACATGATTTCCTGTGGAGAATCTGGTGTTGAAAAGTGCCCATCTTCTTCCAGTAAGTGGCCAAGCACCATGCACAAATGGCTAAGTTCCATTTTGGCAGAATGACCCTCGTAGCCCCCTTCACGTTCCCTCAGGCTGTTCCATATGTTCCAAGTGAAGCGACATATCTAGGGTAGAAGTAGCAAGCTGCTGGTTTTAAAAAAAAAAAAAAAATGCCATTTTAACCGTGTGAAGGTCAGATGTGGCTCATTTTCTGCCCTCAGCTTTGCTCTCTCATCAAAGTCCGAGCATAGTAGTACACAGGGCTAATTTGATCAAATTGAAAGTGGAAGACAAACATACAGTAACGCTGAATAACTATCGCCTCGATCATTTTCGTGAATGATGACCATCCTTTTGGACTGTTGCACTTAAAACAAAACAGCACACCTGGAAAACTGATCTGGGAGAGGCCAACAACCAAAACAATTGTACAGAAGTCACTCAGATGCAATGCAATGCTGAGTTGAATTGAGTTTTGTGATAGGTGGCTAGCTCCAAATCAGCCCTTACATGGGTAGGCAACTCCGGTCCTCGAGGACCTGCATGTTTTCTATGTCTCCCTGTTGCAACACACCTGATTCAAATGATCAGGATTGTTATCCAGTTTCTGCAGAACGGAATTGCCCACCCCTGGTTTAGAGGCTCCTCTGTCCTAATTATCTGCACATGGCTGGACTTTTATGGAAAAACATTATAATCATGATTATTTTGATTGAAATCCTGAGTAGGAAATATTATTATTCATTGTGTCAAACTACCGAAACTCAACTTGAGAAACAATATATATATATATATATATATATATATATATATATATATATATATATATATATATATATATATATATATATGTGTGTGTGTGTGTGTGTAATATATATATATATATATATATATATATACACGCACACACAAACACACACACACACACACACACACAAGTATGCATGTTTTCTATGTAACCCATGTTTACTATGTAATCAGTATATAATATTATTAATAATAATAATGATGATGATAAATATAAACCAAAAACCGGCCTTATGCATACTTTTTTGAAAGGGGTAGGGTTAAGGGTCATTCTACTTGGATTTATTTGTGATGTTGGGGGAAGTGTTTGCTGATGGGTGTTTTAATCGAACGTGTGCTTGGCAACTAGTCGCATTAATTATGTGGTTGTAATTTGCTGTGGTATAGAATTGCGTTGCATCCCATTGCGAGCTATTGCTAATATTTTAGTCACCTCATTTAGCTACATGAACTAATCTAAATATTGAGCACAACTCTGTATGATGTATCCAGTTCTACCTGGTTGAAAAGTATCTATCCCTCCATTTTCTATTCTGTTTAATTTTTTGGAGGGGGACACAGGGAATTGTAACTTTTCCAGCTGACTTAGGGCAAAAGGCAGACAACTCTGAATCAGAGGCCACAAAACTTGTCATTGTCCATCATTTACTACAGTGGCAAAATTAATATTGTTAATTTCATATGCCTTTGTCAAGCAAAACTTATATATGTATTGTCTTCCTGTAATGAGTCATCTACTGTGATAGGATTGGCAATGATTTTGCTTACATCGCTATCTACTGTTAATTTGGTAGCATTACATTTGGGTGCTGTTAGATTAAATGTGTTGATGGTCATCATAATCCCGCTCATAATCAACCTTGATTACCATATATTTGTTAACATACATGAACGTACATTCCCAAATGCAGTTTTTATTCCAACATTCACAATAGGGTTTTTTCATTTTTTCATTTACATAGTCGTATGCAAAAGTTTGATGATGATGAAAATGATTTATAAAGGAAAATCTTGAAAATGATCAGGGGTGCCCAAACCTTTGCATACGACTGTACATCAGTTTCTGTTTTCTTCTACAAGGTAGAACATATAACGTATTCTTTCAAATTTACTGTCAATAAAGGAATCAGAAACATTTAAATATTTTCTGTAACTTGTGAACGGTGTCCTTTTTGGTTTTATGAAATAAATAAATCGACATAATATATGAATAGTCCTAATAAAATAAATATATTATAAAAATATAAAATAAATAACAAATAAATTACAGTGATTCTCGTTTTTCACGGGAGATGCGTTCCAGGACCACCTGCGAAAAACGAAAATCCACAAAGTAAATACGGTATATGCATTATTTAGAAATTTAAATACCAATGTATTGAAATTTTCAAAACATAGTGTTTCTCGCTGGCCGCGAGGTGGCATGGGTGTACTGTAAGTCAATTAATAGTATGGTTTACCTTCCAAGCAATGCAAAATGTCCAACCTCAGAATTACCACACTACACGCATAGCATAACCAAAGTGCGTCACGGTTGCGCATGAATCATCTGTTGCATTGTGGTCCAGTACACGATATTAAAGCTTTTTAAACTCCTCAATACTTTTACGTGCCATAAACCTTTCTTATTCCCGTAATAACCATTCCCACACTGTTCTGTGCATGTATTGTACCTTTACAGTAAATAAAAGAACAACACGTGATATAGTCAGGTGTCCCGACTTCTGCACAGGTTGGTGCGCGTGGCCTGCTGCTGCCTCCTGCACTTGAACTCAGTCACGTCCGCAGTGACGCACATTGCTCAGAGACAAGCCCCGCGCTATCATCAAGTATTTAAACGCAGTTCTCCCGTCACTTAGTATAAAAGTAGCGCATTCGCGAAAGATGAAGTGGCGAGGGATCACTCTAAAGGAAAAAAAATACAATTATTGAATGCAGCATGGTTGGGCTGCAGTCATTTATTTTATTATGATTTTCACCACAAGTGCCACCATAGTAACTTGCTCTGCTCCCCCAGGCCCCCTTCAGACGACTCAGGAATGCGTAACAACGCTGCTGTTGCTGCTGCCGCTGCCGCCCTCACCTCCACGCCTCCGAGCAGCCTCCCTTCTCAGACACACCCCTGCAGTCCTTCAGACTCTGCCTCCTCCCTCACCCCCTGCTCTTCACTTCCACCTTCAGTGTCGCCAACCCTCACAGATGTCTTCAGTCTGCCCACCCCGCCCATGGGTAGCGGCGGAGGCTACAGTCTGAGCTCGTCGTGCGGCGGGAGCTCGCGTTCGCCGTCGCCGCTGACGCTCATGCAGGCGGTGGCAGCGTCAGGCAAACCCTTTGTCTCCAAGCCTGTGGAGCTTTGGAGCAAGTACGACGTGGCCGACTGGCTGGAGAGCCTCCACCTGGGAGAGCACAGAAACGCTTTCCTGGATAATGAAATCGAAGGTGCCCATCTGCCCTCCTTGCAAAAAGAGGACCTGATAGACTTGGGCGTCACAAGGGTGGGTCACCGCATGAACATCGAGAGGGCCCTCAAGCTGCTGCAGGACAGCTAAGCCCAGAGGACAGAGGAGAGCGGGTCGCAGCTGACAGAGGTCCCACTTTGACTGATCTCTTCATGGGACATCCACTCCAGCCATGGAAGCTTTTGTCCAAGTTGATGCTGCCTCTTGCCTTTTTTTGTCTTCTCTCATTCTCACCTGAGCACTCCAGTCCAGTCAGCCTCCCTCCTGCAGCCCCTGGTATCAGGGGATCGTGGGACGTGGAGAGGAGAGGACAGTGCTGGGTGACATCAAGGGGAGCGAGAGAGAGGCAAGGATGAGGGACTATCTCTGTAGAAGTCAAACTGTAGAAGTCGTTTATTTCACATGAACACTTACGCTCATCCAACTGCAGCTTTGGAATACTACAGACCTTTTCCATGTGCCCACGTGTGGGTGGGTGCATGAAAACCAGCTGAGCTGGTCTTTTTCTTTCCTTTATTATCTTTTTCTATCTTTGCTAGAGAATATTATGAGAATATTTCTTCACTAGAGTCCTACCAGAGTTATATTTCTGGGTGCGTTTAAGGTTGTAGAGAAAAACGTTTGGTTTTCACCTGTTTTTGTCGAGTAATTAACTCAATTTTGGATTCACCGTATTTATTCAAAGTATTGCCCATATTCTAATAATCGTCCAGTGTGTTAGCGATGACATAAATAAAAAACATTTATACCTGTAATTATCGCCCATGCTGCTAAAATTGCTGCGATTGGCCATTGCGCGCGGCCATTCCGATCGGCCATTGCACGCGATCGTTCTGATCGACCATTGCTGCGCGCGGTCGTTGCGCGCCGCCGCTCCGATCGGCCATTGCGCTCGGTCATTGCACTCCTGTTGGAGCGTCGCTGTCGGAATGTCGCCCTCCGGCCTAAGCTCAAAAGTAAATGAATGTGAATTCGCACTTTGTGCAATTTCAACCGAGAAGAAGTGTGCGGCTTTGAAGCGGCCATTGCGAGTGGCCGTTCTGATCGGCCATTGCGCACAGTCGTTGCGCGTTTGAAGTATGCTGCGTTCCTTAAGAACACCAGTGAGATGCTGGTATTGTATACTACATAAGGAAAATATACATATTATCGCCCATTTCAGTGCCCCTTGGCGATCGGACAAAAAGTGTTCTCTATTAATGGCCTAACCCTCTATTGGACATAAACCTCGGGGCGATAATTAGAATAAATACGGCATATCTGGTGCCCACAAGAAGCACACACAAACTTACTGCACACCAATCTGGGAGTAAGAAGATGCTGTCGTCACAGATGTGAAGCATAAATCCACACAGTCACTGAAATCGCCTTCTCCTGAGAGAGTAGAATGTGGATGGAGGTGGTCATTGGAGGCCTAGCTCCTGCAATGCGGCACCAAGCCAGCCTTTGCATTGCCAAAGGCCAACACAGTTAGAGATGCCATTCAAGAATGCTTACCATATTGGGTCCCATCAGCTTGTGTGATGACAAAGAGCACCTTGTCATATTTTGGTGTGTATGCAGTGTGTTTGATACACATTAAGGGCATTCCCTGTTGCGAAACCAGAGCTTCACTTATACTAATTCCTTCCACTGAGCAGCATTGCAGTGTTGACCGCCCTCAAAGTTGAGTTTGTTAGATATCTTCAAGGAACACTTTGACTGATTATCTTAAGGCTAGAGGAGTAGATGCATGTTAAAGAGAAAGTAAAATGGAAAGCAGCTCTGAAAGAAAATAAATATTACATTTCAAATTCACATAGGTCCAGAAGTATTTCAATGACAACTGAGAAGTCAACCCCCAAATTTTCTTTGAAATAATTTTCTGTGCAGCCCAACTGGTCGTAACACGGCTTGATGTTTCGTTTTTGGAATATGAATTAAACAGTGAAAATCCACCTAGTTTTATCCATCTCTCAGGGTGGCCATTTTGCCACTTGCCGTCGACTGTAAATGACACCACAGTTGCTAGGTCTCAGGACACAACCAATCCCTGCTCGCCAGTTTTCTGAAGCTGAGCCGTGAATGGTTTTGACTTGAGACCTGGCGACTGTAATGTAATTTAAGTTGACAGCAAGTGGCAAAATAGCTGCTGATGGATAAAAACAACAGGTGAATTTTGCTGCTTAACACAAACTCAATATTCATCAGAATTCCATGTTTAGACTAGTGGAGGCACATACAACATGTTATTTATTATAAAGAACATTTGGGGATTGACTTTCCCTTTACTACTCAAGTTAAGTTTTGTATTAAACTTAAATAAATCATGACATTTGGTTTCCTTGAACCATTTGCGTTGAACTAACTCCAGGAAGTTGGATAGGCATTTTTCACGGTTCCCTGGAGCTTCTTTGGACCTCCAGCTGGAGCTCCGGGAGATTTCCAGAGCTCTAGCTGGAGGTCCGGATGACCTCCAGCGCCACGGGCTTCAATCAGTAACTCATCAGGAGGGTGCAGTTGCCACACGGTTTTACAATGTGAGTCAGAAAGACAACACAAATGCGTAAATGGAGCAAGAAATGAAAAGCATGTGAGCCAAGGCTACTGAAAGTCAGTGTTATGACACAGGCATGTACTGTACTATATAATGTTAATAGAGGTAATATCTTACTGAGGTGTATATGTAGTATAGCTCTACACACTATTGAATATCAATCCTTCCAAATTCTGTACTGCTTGTCTATCCAAGTTGACTTTTTTTTTTGTCATACTAAAAAAATGATAAAAATGGCTGATTTTACATTTTTCTAGTTCAGATCAAAATATGACATGGAAAAATGAGCCACGGGATTTCATTTGTTTTCTCAGGTTTATGTAATCCCGAAATTTCGTAACAAGCAAATCAGGTCGGGAGGCGCGACCACAGAAAACGAGTAGCAACAGTTTGTGTGCAGAAGGAAAAGTAAGTGTTGCCAAACTGATTCAGAGTCACTGCACTTAAACATATCTTTTGTCCGCCATAATGCATGCAAGTTAAAAACAATACAAATATTTTACTATATCACTTTTCATAGGGCTGAAAATTGATTGACCACTTTATGAATAATAGTTGTGGTCCGGACTGATTGTGATGGCTAACAAGCTAATGTAGCTGTGCTAATAGTTAAAAATAAATAGTTTTGATCTGAGCCCAAAATCAAAAAGAAGAATTTTTTTCCTCCATTATATTCCAAATAAACTGAATAATCACTTTTGCATTTGGATTTTTGAATGCCAATTGGAAATAGAAATAACAAATGATAAACTGGAAGTGCCATATTGGTACACTTAGTTTTTTTCTCAAATCTATAGTGGTACTGTATAAAGGCAAAAGAAAAATGGGTCATTGACCAAATACTTCTGGACTTATTGGTTAAAAGATTGTGTACTATTCCTTACAATGACACTATAGCCACAGTATATATTTAATAGTTAGCCTTCTTCAACACGGTGGACACTTTTCATGTGATATCAAACGACTTCTTCTCAAACACTTCCATGGTGTGTATTTACTCCCACTACCTGCGTTTTCCAATTGAACTAAACAATTCACTAATGAGAGGTAACATGGTAATTATTTTTATTTTTGAAAGTGCGTAATCATAGACAAGTGAAGATTTGAGCAGCAAAAGCTCAGTTTAACAGATTGAAAGCAGGCAGATGCAGAAAAAGACTATGAACAGACGGGACTGATAGGGGAGTCGCTAGCCGACTTGCTTTATTAATGTGCGGCTCTGCCGGAGCTGACCACAACCATTTATCAAGGGAGGGGGGGGACTACTGTTCGTCCTTCACAAGTCTTGTTCACAAGCACTGTTTCACAACTTTGAACATTTATTGACATGCCAGCCACTCTCATTTTCTCAGCGGTGCACGCAGTTTACTATTGATGTTTTGATGTATTGAGTTTACTACATTTCTCACAAATATCACTTCAAGTTTTATTCGTATTTCTAGGAAACAACCAATACGTGTGACACTAACATAGCTGCATTGCAAGCTGTTTACTTGTCCCGTGTGCTTTACGGTTCCGTTTCCGCTATCTTCAGTCTGTCCAGTAGAACCTTTGTGTTTTATCTCATTGAACAAATACTGGGAGCGGAAGTGAATAGATGACCCGAAGTATTTGAGTGGTCTGATCATATCACTATGAAGAGTTATTTCCAATGAAGCGTATTAGAATACTTTTTAGTGGACATTTTGTCTCACGGAGACAGATTGTGAGCCATTTTTTAAGAAAAAAAAAATGAAGATCAGGAGGAGCCAAATACCAGTCTGGCCCATAGGAATTTTTAAAGAAGAGATGCTAACATCATCAAAAGTATTTCTGATGTCATTGTACACAGAGAAAAAGCAGCTTTGTGTAATCCCCTTCTTAGCCCATGTCCTTTAAAACTGTCTTGTTTCATGACTGTGAAACAGTCAAATGGAGGAGTATTTTATTAATCTAAATCCAGAATTTAATCCTCCTTTAATTATGTTCTTTAAATCGATATTATTAGTGTTGTTTTCATTTCTATCCAAAAGCTCTATTTAGATTAAACAACATCCTTTTGAGGAATCAAGACGGTAGTATAGTAAATGCATAAAAAGATGATTATCCATTGAAAATTATGCTGCAATAAGATACATTTCAATAAAGCAAAACAGTAGGTTGCACACACTTAGTAGAGGTTTGTCTTCCGAGAGAAATTGTGTAATGGTTCCTCTCTTAGGCAGATTCGTGACTTGAGACTAGCCTAGAGTGCTTGACTTTCACAAAGTATCACTTGTCGGCTTCAGGGTTTCATGGTGAAAGAGTGTCAACACGCACATATAGCACATACACTCACTCGCCCCGCCCTTCAAACCACTGTAAGAAACAAGGTGTGATTTCATGTATTGTAACTGGATCGCTTTTGGAACTGCCATGGTTACTGGCTGAGATGTACAAGTCTAGTACGTGGTTGAGATGTGTATATAAGAGTGTTTTAACAAGAGTAGATAGTATGTCTAAGTGAGTGCATGGATAGAATTATTTCAAGGCTTTGAGCAGACACAATCTTGGGAAAGATTCCTCTCTGGTCTAACGGCCAAAGCAGCGCCCCATCAATCCAGTGAGGATCCCTGAAATAAAATCTCGGGTCCCTTTGGTTCACCATTCCGTTCGCTACCGAGCCAATTCTTTCGGTGTGTACTTCTTGTGTGATTTGACACGTCGGAAAACCCAGTGTCTGCAAAGAGATTTACTTAAAAAAATAAAAATTGATTTTATCACGCTCAGCTGCAAGGGCCAAGGCGCAGCCTTGGAGGGGTTGGATGAAACCGACAAACGCTCTGTGTTCTGTGAACATTAGCGGCAGACAGGCACGGGACAATGCTGCTATAAAGCTGCAACTTATTTTCAAACAAACAGTAATGTGTCAGCAGGGGTCGAAAAGCACAGTATTTTTAAACATTTGCATAGAGTTCTATGACATTTTATAGAGATTATCTTAAAAAATATGTTGGACACTGGTGTGTGGATTTGCCAAATACATCAATATTTAACAGAAATAGATACGTTAGACTTATGGGTTTTGTAAGAAGCAATATTTATTCTCAATGAATCTCCTTTGTTGTGTTTTTTTCCCATTTTCAAGTGACATATCACATTATGCTTACTTGTCTGTATTGCAATGAACTGTTGCCTCGATGCAGTCTACTAATGTTGTAGATTTCACATGTTGGCCAATCAAGTGACCACAAAAAGCAGGTATCTTCTGACCGCCACTTGCCTATCTGTCATTCTCTAATAATCCCTGACTCAAGAGAGTGCAACTTGTGTATTTCAAAAGATATATAAATCTGTACATTTTTAATATATGTCTGCAAGCCACCTTAATAGAGAACTATGTACACATACATAAATCCTCCCCCCCAAAAATTTGTTGGGGCTGTTGTTTACTCTCAGTGGGTGAACAAGTCACTAAACTGTTCTGTGTGAAAATGTAGAGCTGAGTAGATGTAGTAAGAATCTTCTAAGAGTGTCACCAACCATGTTTAGAAACATGGCTCACTAAACCCACTTCCACTCCCTGCTTTTAACGCTGCTCCCACTATTCTCAATGTTCCTCATTTGGCTAACCCCTTGTCTTTTTCTTAACTTCATTTTGGTTTCATTACTAGATTTTATTATTTGATTAAGTCTTGAGATAGACTAAGCTGTTTTCAGTAATTTATGAAAAGACTTGTGTTTGTTTTTCTATGTTGCTGTAATTTTGTGCTTCAAAAATCATCATAGAATCAACAAACTACGAAAATGAATAGAGAGAATTGTCCTGTAAGTGCACTCTTCATTCCGTCCCGGCCCCTCAAATCCTCAAGAATTCTTGTATGGCAACCAAAAGTCACTGTAAGAAATAAATATAACGTTGCACTAGTCTTTTTGTCCTCTCACTGCTTACTTTTTGTATAGGCATGTGATGTCACTGTGGGCCAGCCTGCAGGGAACATAACAGATCGAGATAAATGAGTTGACATAAAATGTACTATGTGGACCTGATCATTGCGCCTACCCAAAGGGAAAATGTAAGAAAATATAAAGTGTCTCATCTTTGCAGCTTGAAAAGCTTCATCTCTCCTAGGAGGACTTTCTACATATTCCTAGAGTGGATTGTGAGACTTCGCTTATGCAGTTAATTCCAAACGTTTGTACTGTGAAAAAATTAAATTCTGGACATCCCTTTGTGCGATAATTATGCAGACACAGAAAAAGGCCTTCTAGTAAAATGCATACAATTATTTCATTTCTAGAAAAAAAATCAAATGTTCTAATTTCTATCAGTTAATATTAGCTAAATTGTCAATGTACCGTATTTTCCGCACTATTAGGTGCACTTAAAAACTTAAATCATACTCAAAAAAACACAGTGCGCCTTATAATGCAGAGCGTCTTATATATAGATCAATTGATGAATTTGTTGATCCATACTGGTTGTATACAACACTCTGCCAAAATGTTTCAGTACGTTTTAGTACGACTAGTAAATTAAAAGGTCGCATCGCTTCCCAGCATTACGGCAACCGTGGTCAGGGGGCGTCACTGAATAGCTGTTGTACCCGCGAGGCTATTTCATTTCAAAATTGGCTGTTCCGTTAATGTTTTCGAGTACATTTACGGATCAATATCCAACGGAATCATAAATAAGCAGCACCAATGTGTTAAATCAGTCTTTAGTCGGTTCCGATCACTTTTATGGGAGAGAGTTTGAGAAACATGATTGTTTACAGGGGACTGCCACGACACTTTGTTGAGGCTCATGGGAGTCTGCGAGCTGAGGCTCATGGGAGTTTGTGGGTGGCTGCTACAAGCACGAGGCTATTTCATTTCAAAATAGGCTGCTCCGTTAATGTTTCGAGTAAATTTACGGATCGATATGGAAGGGAAGCATAGGTAAGCAGTACCAATGTGTTAGATCGAACTTCAGTCAGTTCCGATCATTTTATAGGAGATAGTTTGAGAAACGCGATTGTTTACAGAGGGCTCATTGGTTATTGGCTAGTGGATGCATACCGCAACCCTAGTCAACCTCAGTTTGTTGCAGTATAGCTTCTATTTTATGCGCCCCATATATGAAATAATTTCTGAAATAAAAAATTCAATGAGGGTGCGCTCTTTGGTGCGAAAAATACGGTACCGATCTACTTAAATGGGATTAGATGAGGGCAAAAAAGTTGACGAGTACAGAGAAACTTTGGATGTTGTCACAAAGAAATAGCACAATGCAGACTTCCTGTCATGAACAACTCCAATCCGTCCACAGTTCAAACATCGCTCAGTGCCAACCTGTACGAAGGCAAGCAGGAATAAAATTTAGACTGTTTCATTTAAAGACTCAGAACAGTCTACATACGTTTTAGCTAAAAAAGCTTTGGCTGCCTCAAGGCTGGATAGCGGTTAGCCTGGTGGGAGTCAGCCGCAATCAAAGCATCACATTCATGACGTTTATGTGCATTTAATATAATAGCACTGCAACAATCAATCAATAACATAAGTACAGAACTGTGGCTTAGAATTTGCTTCATGACCCAGACAGATGTAGTCATATCACTTTTTTCTTAACTCCCCTAGATGGCACTGTTGATTTAAATAAAGGGTTTCAAGAATAGGTAAATCAGCCCAATGTTGCCATCTTGGAGTCAAAAAATACAACTAGTTAATTAGGCAATTTTGAAGCTTCATTTTCCTATCACTAACTGTAAAACATTTGATGATTTGCATCATATTTGTTATGCTACTGTATTCGCGCATCACTGCCTCTTCCAGTCAGTAGACTTGAATGGCACCCTTTGCAACAACCGCTGGCAATTATTACCATCGACAACAATTACATGAGTGAATGCAATCTGCTGACATATTAAACTAATATGCACGGTGACGCGCAGGTTGGCATGTCTGTCACCACACAGTTCAGAACTGTGGGGTTCAATTACACCTCTGGCCTTCCTGTTGAGTTTTCCCCGTGTCTGCGTACTTCGGTTTCCTCCCAGGTTCCCAAAAAATGCATGGTAGGCCAATTGACTACTCCAAATTGTCTGTAGCTGTGATGGTGAGTGTGAATGTTTGTTTGTCTATGTGTGCCCTACAATTGGCTGGCACCCAGTTCAGAGTTTGCCCAAAGACTATAATGCACACTCCCACGAACCCTGTGATGATAAGCGGCTCAGAAGATGAAAGAATGAATAAATAACGCAACCAATCATCTCACTTGTTCTTATATGTATTAGTAACCCTCACCCTTACTTCCACATTCCAAAAACACGCATGGTAGTGTGAATAGTTGTCTGTCTATAAGTACCCTGCGATTGGCTGGCAACCACCTCAGGATGTACCCCACTTACTGCCTGAATTCGGCTGGGATGGGCTTCAGCAAGTGGTTCGGATAATGGATGGATGCAGGTAATTCAAACAAATTCATATCTGTATTTTGAACAGAAAGAACATTGTATTTGATGGAACTCTGAAGTTCCCTGCGGCCAAAGGAGATCAAACTGCGACGTGCCACCTGCTGGTGATTTTAAGTACTGGCAGGCAATACTATAATGCACTGTGCACAGTGGACCTGAAGAGCTGAATAAAATGCATTTCTACGAGCATCACACATTTTTCGACTAATAAATAACAAAATACGACTCATTGTTAAATATAGCTCTTTAAGACATTTTTTTTAAATGTGTCATGTAAGTAAAAAATTAACATGTTGAGGATGCAAACATCCATACATACACTGCTCAAAAAAATTAAAGGAACAATTTTTTATCAGGGTATGGCATGAATTCAATTAGACTTTTCTGATAAGGTTTTGGTCAGGTACGTGGCAGAGGGGGTTGTTAATCAGTTTCAGCTGCATTTGGTGTTGATGGAATTAACAACAGGTGCACTAGAGGGGCAACGAGATGGTCCCCAAAACGGGACTGATTTTGCAGTCCATTGTCCATTTCAAGTTCCTCCCTCTTGATCTTTTTTAACTGTTTTCCCAGAAGTGTTGGCTTTAGCTAGAGTCATTATTACGACTGGGAGCATGAGGCGATTTCTTAACCCTCCTGAAGTTGCGCAGATTGTCCAACTCCTCCAGGATGGCACATCCATGCGTGCTGTTGCAAGAAGATTTGATGCGTCTCCCAGTACAATCTCCAGAGCATGGAGGAGATTCTAGCAGACAGGCAGTTACTCTAGGAGAGCTGGACAGGGCCATAGACGGTCCTCATTCCATCAGCAGGACCGATATCTGCTGCTTTGTGCAAGGAGGAACAGGTTGAGGACTGCCCGAGCCCTACAGAATGACCTCCAGCAGGCTACTGGTGTAAATGTCTCTGCCCAAACAGTCAGAAACAGACTTCACGAGGGTGGCCTCAGGGCACGACGTCCTGTAGTGTTTCCTGTGCTCATTGCTCAGCACCGTGGAGCTCGATTAGCATTTGCCATAGAACACCAGAATTGGCAAGTCTGCCACTGGCGCCCTGTGCTTTTCACAGATGAGAGCAGGTTTACCCTGAGCACCTGTGATAGACGTGAAAGGGTCTGAAGAAGCCAAGGAGAGCGCTATGCTGCCTGCAACATCATTCAGCATGACCGGTTTGGTGGTGGGTCAGTGATGATCTGGGGAGACATTTCCATGGAGGGATGAACAGACCTCTACAAGCTAGAGAACGGCAGTCTGACTGCCATTAGGTATCGGGATGAAATTCTTGCACCCATGGTCAGACCCTACGCTGGTGCAGTAGGTCCTGGGTTCCTCCTGATCCACAACAATGGATCTATTGTGGCAAGAGTATATGGAGGATGAAGGAATTGACACAATTGAATGGCCCTCACGATCACCTGATCTAAACCCGATAGAACACCTCTGGGACAAAATGTTTCGGTCCATCATACGCCGCCAGGTTGCTCCTCAGACTTTACAGGAGCTCACTGATGCCCTTAGATCCGGGAGGACATCTCACAAGACACCATCCGCCGTCTCATTAGGAGCATGCCGCGACATTGTCAAGCATGCATACAAGCTCGTGGGGGCCACACAAGATATTGAAAAGAATTTTGAGTAACAAAAATTGAATTTAGGCAAAAATGACGAGCCTGGCATATAATTTTTTCACTTTGATTTTTGGGGTGTCTGTATACTGAGCCCTCTGTAGGCTGAAAACTTTTACTTCCATCAAAAGATGTGGCATCCTTTTGTTCCTGAGACATTAAACTGTCCATATCAGTATAGAAATCCCCCCCCAAAAAAAATTCACCATTGAAATCTGATGTGTTTTCAAAGTGTTCCTTTAATTTTTTTGAGCAGTGATATGAATAAAAACATTTTGCTTCTTTCTTTTGTTCGAGCTGCTTATTGCACAAATAAAATGGATATAAACTTAAAATGTGACATGAGGATGGATTTAGATGAGCTATTGCTGAACTATTTTTACAAGCCTGCAGGCTTGCACATGGCGCAATAGAAAATATAGATACTTGAAATACACGAGTGTCAAAATGTTTCTTTAGCAATCTTGAAACAGTTCTAATTTGTAACCAAAGTAATACTATTAAGCCCAGTGTACAATTCATATATTTTATTTATTGAAAAAGAATACAGGTGACGTGACTCAAGTTGACAGAAGTACACATAAAAAATAATTCATTTGAAAGGTCACTTTATTAATATAAAACCCCAAAAGATGGAAAATAATTAAATCGCTCGCAAACACGCACTCACTGACACACACGCACACTATTTACGCTGCACAAGTAACCAGGTGCCTGTTAGAAATATGTCGTGGAACTCTCTAAATAACAATTTGATAATACCTCCACTACTGCAATTCCTAAAGGTTGAGGTGGACACGTCAAGTCACCATGATGGATGTTAATGATTTTCCTGAACAGTGCAACACCACCACCTAACGCCAAGTCAGACAAGAATTTGGACACACACAAATCCACAACCCACACTCAAAGAAGCAAAAAAAAAAAAAGACCAAAAATATAATGGAAATAGGATGGAGTAAAAAAATATGTTTTTAACACTTAAGTCTCCTAAAGCACAACTCTCGAACCCTCTATGCACAGTTCAGAGTATCAATAATAATACACAACGATGAACTAGATTGTGTTAGTTTCACATTTGCCCAAATGTACTAAAATCCATGAACAGCTGAAAGATGAAAACTTGTACAACCGTGTCCAACAATAGTGGACTAAAGTGAATTTGCATTCATTTCTAAACAAGCCTCAAGATTTTTATGCAACAATGTAAGACAGCAAGCAAGGATAAGGGCTTATTATCATTATGCTTTGGTCCCTGGTGAGAGTATCAGATATGCAGTGACCACCTTAAATAGTAATTACCCCACGCTCATTTGAAACATTTTGTATTTACGCCGATCTTTGGTAAAACTAAACTTTAATCTTGATATAAAATATATGGAAAATGCATTCAGGTTGGTTGGAAACTGCATTCAGGTTGCTTGGATGTTTGAGGCCATTGCAGACAAAGCTTTTTTAGGCCACATTTTTTCCTTGTACGTTCTCTACACACAAAGGAGTCATTGTTAAAAAGGTGCTTGAGGTGTGATTGAAAAAGGAATGCTGATTTAGAAGATCCAAGATGTCTTGCACAGTGTTGGAGCACTCAAGAAATTAAAAGAGAAAATTGACCAAAGTATGAGTAGGAAAGAAGTTGACAACCTCTCCTTTTTTGGCAGCATGACATCATTGCCGAAGTTCAACGTAATTGGCAGGGAAAAGACCGTAAGCCCCTCTGCAAACGCCACGCCACCAGCCTTCATCGATCATCTCAATATTGGTGATGATTTCATCGGGGTCAAAGGAGATCTCATCTTCGCCAGCTGAAAGGGAAATTGTAATTGATCTTAAATGTAGAGACAAATCAACTTTAGCTGATGCCAAAACAAAGACCAAGTACCGTAATTTTCCGACTATAAGTCGCGTTTTTTTTTTCATAGTTTAGGTGGGGGGGGCGACTTATACTGAGGAGCGACTTATATCTGAATTTTTTCAAAAATTTTGAAAAAAGAAAAAAAAAAAAGTGAAACCGCGATAAACGAACTGCGATGTAGCAAGGGATTACTGTAATTTGAATTTCAAGTGACGTCAGCAGCGCGGCGTGGCGCGGCGCAGCGCAGCAGTTGTTTACATAAAGGACAAAGATTCGATCACAGGATGACGAAGGGCCCCACATACTGCCAGCATCATTAGCGGCTTTGTTTGTAAGTGACACGGAGGACGAAGAGTTTGAAGGAGTTAATGATTTGGAGTGACACATAAGGTTTGAAAAACTATTATGGCTTTTACGCACGCCCGGTCCTACTCTACGGAGCTCTCTTTCACCTCCGTGGATGGAAGTCGGGGGCCGGCGCTCGGCCAGGTGGCTGTCCGAGGACGGTGGATGGGGCTCGGACATGGCTTTTACGCACGCCCGGTCCTACTCTACGGAGCTCTCTTTCACCTCCGTGGATGGAAGTCGGAGGCCGGTGCTCGGCCGGGTGGCTGTCCGGGGACGGTGGATGGGGCTCGGACATGGCTTTTACGCACGCCCGGTCCTATTCTATGGAGCTCTCTTCCACCTCCGTGGCTGGAAGTGCCACCTCCGGGGATGGAAGTCCACGCTGCCACAGCGAAGTCAGCGCCGGTGCTTGGGGCCGTGTTGCGGTGAACTATTTACGTTATAGTTATTTGATATATTTTATTTCGTTTACCAACGTGTATATGGTTTTATTGTTACAGTTCAGTAGTTGTTGGCTCGTTGAACTCTTGTTTTGTTAAATAAAGAGCCGTTTACCAAACCCACGTCTTTCCTTGTACTTTGTTAATGCTACAATATAGTTATATACTAGATCTGTGGAATAACGACGAGGCTGACGTCAGGGCGCACGCGCGGTGTTGTTGACAAAGGACGAGGAATTTGATCGATGGATTTAATGATTTGGAGTGACAGAGAAGGGTTTGATAATATCATTGCTTATATAATAGTTATTTGATATATAATTTATATATCGTTATATGGGCCTGTGGAATATTTTGAAGTGCAAGCGCCGCGCACCCATTGTTGATATAAAGGACGATCGAAGGATTTAATGAATTGGAGTGACACTGTTATTTATGTAATAGTTATTTAAATAATTCTGAATCTTACGTCAGGCCTGTTCTCAGCTCTTCGTTTGTGTTTATGTCACGTTAGCTTACCTATCGTTTAGCCTGTTGTTGCTCGTTCATGTCTGTTCCTGGTGTTGGATTATGTCGAATAAATGTCCCCCAAAATGCGACTTATACTCCGGACCGATTTATATGTTTTTTTTTTCACGTTATTGTGCATTTTATGGCTAATGCGACCTATTTTCCGGAGCGACTTTTAGTCCGAAAATTACGGTAATGATTTTCAGACATTACTCTTAGACCAAGCTTACAACAACAAAAGGTTCGCAGGAAATTCATTCATCAATCTTGGTTAGAATATACTGATTGCATTCAGTCAGTGATTGTGTCCCAGCGCCAACCTTGGGAGCCATTTACAGCTTTTTCATAGCCTCACCTGCTTGGTAGTCATATAGGGCAACCGCGGTCACGCCAGCATCCTCACCGATCTCGTATTGCTGCTCGTCTGCAATAGAACGGCCATTCATCAAGATCACCAAGTGAGAGCTACAGTACCTCGTGGCTATTGACAAATGTGAGGAGCCACCAGTTTGCACAAATTTGCTATGGCTTAAGGGTGTATCAAAGAACCTTGACATATTCAAATGTTATTACTTTTTATTCAACTTAATCCACAACATAGTTTACGTACTACATTGTAAAAAGAGGCTTACCTTCAGCAGGGGCGTCATAAAGCGGCTCTGGCTGTTTGTATTGATCCTGTGATTCGATCTCATACAGCTGCTCTCCATTTTGATCAGCGGCGTCACTGCTAACATCTACATTCTAATGACGATAATATATATTCTGTTAAAAGTGTGCCTATTGAACTTCGACATCTGCTTAAAATGCTTGAATTTACTAATAACTAATCTATCAGATAAGGACCAAAGATACACAACACATTTATTTGCATCATTTACATGACTCAACAGCAGGGGTCTCAAACTCATGGCCCGCGTGCCAATTGCGGCCCTCGGGACAATATTTTGCGGCCCCCTGCGTGACATCTAAGCTGTGTGTTAGTGCGGCCCGCGAATTTCTTTTCGCACATGCATCTGGCCGTTTTACTTTTTTTGACACGTATGGGCTCCCGTAGCTCAGGCTCGTGACAACTGGGCGAATTAGCAATTGGCTAATTGGCGAATTAGCACTTTGACATGTTTGAATGAGCGAGTGGAGGGAAATATCTTGTCACTGTCACCGAGTGCTGTACATTGTTTGTCAGCCCCCGTCATGTCTGTTTCAAAACCTGCCGTGAAGAGAAAAGTTGCGGATGAGCACAGGCAATTTCAGGAGAAGTGGGAGGCGGAATATTTTTTTGTTGAGCACAGGAACGTCGCAACGTGTCTAATATGCATGGATAAAGTTGCTGTTAACAAAGAGTTTAACATCAGACGTCATCACTCAACTAAACATGCTGAGGAGTATGCAAAATACCTGGGAGATGAGCGAGAGGATCGGGTCGCCAAACTTAAATAATCTCTACTGAGGCAACAAGTTTTTTTCAAAAAAACAAGCAAAGAGAACGAAGCGGCTGTGAAAGCTAGCTATATTGTGAGTGAAATGATAGCAAAGCTGGAAATGGATTCAGGCACAGCATTCAGTGGTGAGAAGTATGCTGATACCATTGGGAAGCTACAACAAGAATTTGATCACAGGTTTGCAGACTTCAAGACACACAGAGCCACTCTTAACATTTTTGCTGACCCCTTCTCCTTTGATGTTGAGGATGCCCCCCCTGTTCTGCAGATGGAGCTAATTGACCTGCAGTGCAATACTGAACTCAAAGCCAAGTTCAGGGAAGTGAGTGGAAGAACAGTGGAGCTTGGACAATTTTTGAGAGAACTGCCCCCCAGCTTCCCTGAGCTTTCCAGGATGTTCAAGCGGACCATGTGCCTTTTTGGCAGCACCTATCTGTGTGAAAAGCTCTTCTCCACAATGAACTTCAATAAGTCAAAGTACAGGTCCAGAATTAAAGATGAGCATCTTAAAGCCATACTGAGGGTCTCAGTTGCCTCCTCCCTCAAGAAGCGTTGCCAAGTCTCTGGCAGCAAGGAGTAGGAGGAAGTAGAAATGAAGCCTATGTTCTGAAGAACTGTTCCTGTTCTTCATGTTCTGCATGTTCTGACTGTTAATTTGTTCAAATTGAGAAGATTGGATCAGGACCTTTTTTATGGATTACTTTTGTGGATTACGATTTGATGCGGCCCAGCCTCACCCAGACTCTACCTCCAGCGGCCCCCAGGTAAATTGAGTTTGAGACCCCTGCTCAACAGCAACTGTGACTTTAAGTCTAAATGCCAAGGAGAAGTTTCTTTGCCATTATCTATGGTGTCATAAACAATATCGTCACATGCACAATGGCTGTCCATTGCCGTCTCTGCACAATCTTGAAAGTGCCTTCAGATAATTAATGTTGTGAATAGGTGATATGGTAATGGTACGCTTGTTTGTGAGATCTTTTTGTGTGTGTGTGTGTTTGCATTGCATTCCATTCGTATACCACTTTTTAGTACTCAACAACAAATGTTTATCTTCTCTCTTTGTTTAAAACAATTTGACAAACTAACAAAGAGATTAGATAAAAAGTCTTCTATGTCTGGAAGCCCACCTCGTATGCTGAAGAAAAGGCAGACTGGACAGGTGGAGTCGGGATGGGAGTGGGACTAGGGCTTGCCGCAACAGGAACTGGAGAGGGAACTTTGGCCCGCTCTTCATTTCTACGTCGTGCCTCCTCTTGCTCCTGTCTCTCCTTGGCCTGTCGACGTGCTCGCTCATCTTCAGCTCGCTTTCTGTCCTCTTCTTCCTTCTGCCTGGCAATATTCTCAAACTGAGCCTTAATATTTCCTGTGCTGCTACCAGCTTGATGGAGAATTGGAAAAGTGATATTAGGAATCAAGTTTTTATAGCACCTATTTGACTGCACATCACGTGTCTTCTTTTCTCATGATAGCGACACATGATCTATTCCCTGCTGTGACGCATACTCGTTTTACACCATATAAACCAGGCATGTCCAGAGTCAGGCCCGAGGGGCCAGGTGCGGCCCATGTTCAACTTTCAACTGGCCCGCAGCCTCGGCACTGTTGACCACAGTAGGAAAAAAATGTCCAAAAAAAGCTAGTCTGACTTTTGCCAGAAGATGGCAGGAGACTTGTGGCTGCGCTCTCAAGTGCGCTCTGCCTTTCCTAACACCACACTCTGTCGCATGTTACGTGTCGGAGTGAACCCTTGTGCATGACCCTTGTGTAGCCCTTTCAAGCCTATTTCTAAAATATAGACTGTAGCAAAGAAATGGAAAGTTGACAGAGGGCTTCTAGGACAAGTGGAAATTGGCATATTTTTTCACTGCCTAGTTTGATAACAGACTGCCCGGAATTCAATATCAAGAGACACTAACAGACGAAACATGCAAACTACGACAAGGCGACTGGTAACAAACGCCGTGAAATAGTAAACTCAGTTTCACCTCACCAAATCTGGCCCTCTTAGCAAAATGTATGGGCAACGCCGATATACACTATTCAAGTTCGAGGTCCCTAAAGTTGTCCGACTTCAAACGTGTTGACATTTCTCTCTCTCATAATCGACATGACATGATGAAATTTACCCCCTATTTGGGTACAGAGTCCTGGTACTAAACAAGCCCTTGGGCTGGATGTTTATAAACAGGAGTATCGATAAGCTCCGCTTTCAACTACCTTGTTAACTATCTTGGGGAAATTATTCCAATTAATTGTGGATTTGCACCTTCTAGCTCTTCAGTTACATTTTACTACAGTAAAATGAATATATTTTATTTGCCATTATATGACAGTCATCATGCTGTAAAACCCAGTGTGTTTTATTATACTGCTATTTGGCCGTGTGTTTTCAGTGTTACTGTCACTATGTGGCGTCAACAAATACTGGTCGATGCTTACCAGCCTCCACAGGTCTAGTTTTCTGGTAAGTTGATTTGGGCTTCTCAACATCCTCAAAGGTGCCTGCGCTCTGTCAAGCACAGCCAAAGAAACATGTTTAACAGTAATCTACATGAAGTGTGACACGAGGATGCAAACATACCGTATTTTCCGGACTATAAGGCGCACCTAAAAACCTTATATTTTCTCAAAAGCCAACAGTGCGCCTTATAGTCAGGTGCACCTTATATATGGACCAAATTCCAGCCCGCGGGCCAATTGCGGCTCACGTCTAAATTTAAACTGGCCCGAAGCATTGTGTCATAAAATCAATCATAAGTGGCCCGCTGAAGACTATGAATCATGAATCAAAAAGACCATGGATCATTATTTTGTGATTATAAAGTAATTTGTTCCGTCTGAAGTTGAAATAAAAAAGATAAAATGGAGAATGATTTGATTTGGATTAAAAATCTGACATGATGCAACCTGGCCTGTTTACTGCAGTCACAAACACCAATATTACCCTTCTTATTCATGCAATAACAACAATAAAACAAACATAATACATCTAACAAAAAATTCATTCAACTTTTTATAAAATTGTTAATTTGTTATTTTAATCTTTAACTTTTAAAGTTTACTGATCAATCTGTTTTGTACTTATTAAAGTAAGCTTTATGTTTACTTTGTGTGTTGTGTGATATTAACATTATTGATATATTGTCATTGTTTTCACTATTTCAAGTTATTATATTGTGATTGCATTAATGGTGCGCCTTATAGTCTGGTGCACCTTATATATGGACAAAGTTTTAAAATGGGCCATTTATTGAAGGTGCGCTTTATAGTCCGGCGCGCCTTATAGTCCGGAAAATACAGTGAATGTACCTTATCCATCCGGTCATTCTGGACACCAAATTTTCCTCCAAAGCCTTTAGAATAATCTAGGGGGGGGAGAGGAGGGTTAGAAATTCGAGTGTCTAGTGTTTACATCAGTTATTTCAACCCCAGTCAGTATCTGAACTTGTTTTTTGAATAGCTATACATCTAACCCTTCTCTTCAGCTTAGCCTCATTTGTGCATTTGTCATTTGATAACTGATTATCTTCTAATTCATTAAAGAACACTAAAAGTGTATTTGTATGGAATCTTGTAAGAGTTCAGATGAAGCAGACTGTGGTTGAATTATTTCATACAACAGTAAAACCGCAGGATTCAAAAAGATAGGTTGATGGACTCATGCAAACCTGTATAAGGAAGGAACAGAAAAATGCACAGCTGAAGTACAACCTTAAAAGCCAGGCGCTTGTTGAGTCAAGCAGCCATTTCGCCTTTGCTTCAAACTAAAGATCAGACATGTCTGCTTGGTCTCGTCAGGAGGCATTGATAAAAATGAAATGATTGTAGCAACTATCATGCAACAAAATGCACTGAGCCAAAGCAACAAAAAACAAAAGAATAGGCATCAAAGCAATGCGAGAAACCGCAGGTGGAGGTGAGAATTGAGGCACAATATATCCATCCATCCTCAGTCTTGTTTGTCCTCACAAGGATCGGTCGGAGGTGAGGTGAGCTGAAGCTGATTTTAGGTGAGAGGAAGGGTGCACCCTGAGCTGAGTGCCAGTCAAGTGCAGGGCATAAAAAATTCCCACTCACATTCACACCGACACACAATTTAGAGTCTTCAATTACAATTATTTTTGGAAAGAAGTCCAAGTGCCCAGAAAAAACTCCAAAGTTGTTCCCAATAGATATTCAAAGATGCATGTCCTGAGAGTGCGGCGGAAACTATTTTCCCATACTACAAAAAAGACAGATGTTATATCATAATCACAATTAATTTGCCTTAATTTTAAACTAAAGCTAACTTATAAGAACGAAACATGTATGTATAATGTTTGACCCTATTCATGGTAATAAAGACTATTTTTTGGTTGTGTTTCTTTAAAATAATATATGTGAAGACCCTTTGCAAAAAAATTTTAAGAAAAAACTGCATTTAGATTTTTTCATAAGGCTCAGGACTGGTTTTTGCTTTGGAGTTAAGAAGCCACATTGCAACAAACTAATCATTGTTTTTCAAACTACTGCTTTCCTGGAGAATTCTGCAACTCTTAGAAAACTGATATCTGATTAATATGAGCATTTACTGGGAAGTACAGTCATCCCTCGCTATATTACGGGTCACCTTTCACAGCCTCGCTGCTTCACGGATTTCTTTTCGCAGTGCGTTATGGCTTCAAAAGAAAAAAAATACAGAGCGGAGTCAGGCCGCAGCAGCAGTCAGAAATACGCATGAGTCAGTTTGTCAATTTGTCCTACTATATAGTACGTACTTCGTATTGATGATTAAAATCATTATTTAACTGTAGTTATTTGTCAGAAAGCGTTTACTTCTCTGTCAAACAAATGCATGGACCTGAAAACAGGTTTTGTTCTTTGGTTTCAATGTTATATATATAATGGTAATAATACATACATATTCAATGTTATATATATATATAATGGTAATAATACATACATATATAATGGTAAAAATATAAAGGTTTCTACTTCACGGATTTCGCCTATCATGGGTTCGTTTCAGAACGTAACCCCAGCAAAAAATGAGGGAAGACCGTATAGTAATAGAGGGTGGTAGAAGGCCAAAATGGCAGCCCTCTAAAATTGATTAAACCTGCTTAATACTTATCCCAACAATGCAATGAAAATAATTACTTTAGTTGACACTAAAGAGCAATTGAGCATAGCAGCCTTAAAACATTGGAAAAAAACTATATTATGTGCAAAGTTGACATTGTATGACAGTGGAGTGCAGCCCAGGGTTGGTGGAGGTTAACTGAAAGAAGAAGCCGGTACTCCAGCAAAATAGGGGATGGCCTTATACTGAAAAGAAAGGGAAATAAATAATTCTGTAAAAGGGGGGGGGGGGGGGTTGGATCAATGGCTATGAAGCTGTTGGCATGTATTTTGTGAAGGAAAGGCAAGACAAGGACCAGGTAGGGGTTCTGATATGAGAAGCAGGAGGTGAAAGCATTGTAGAAATTATTTGTGCCTTTCTGTGACTCATGCTTGGCCAGGTTCTCCTTGTACTCATAGCTCAGGGCACTCTTGTCCTGCCTCTCCACCTCTACCCCATACTGCCCTCCAAACCCACGCTTATAGTCTGCAACATAACACACAAATACATACAGTATGGACAAACACAGACGATACAATACAACACAAACATAGATACACAAGGAAAGACCACTAAAGGCTGAGACAGGTCTCGACAGTGCTTATACACTGCCCCTTTGGCATTTTCGACCGACCATATTCAAAGTCACAATGCATCGGCACTGAATTTGCTGAAATCTGCTTTGCGTGAGAGTATCTACCGTAATTTTCGGACTATAAGTCGCGTTTTTTTTCATAGTTTGGGTGGGGGGGGGCGACTTATAATGAGGAGCGACTTATGTGAATTTTTTCAAAATTTCTCAAAAAAACAAAAACAAAGTGAAACCGTGATAAACGAACTGCGATGTAGCAAGGGATTACTGTAATTTGAATTTCAAGTGACGTCAGCAGTGCGACGCGGCGGTTGTTTACAAAAAGGACAAAGATTGATCACGGGATGACGAAGATGACGAAGGGCCCCACGTACTAACGGCATCATTAGCGGCTTTGTTTGTAAGTGACACGGAGGATGAAGAGTTTGAAGAATTTAAGGATTTGGAGTGACACAGAAGGTTTGAAAAACTATTATGGCTTTTACGCACGGCCGGTCCTACTCTCTTTCACCTCCGTGGATAGAAGTCGGGGGCCGGCGCTCGGCCGGGTGGCTGTCCGGGGACGGTGGATGGGGCTCGGTCATGGCTTTTTACGCACGCCCGGTCCTATTCTATGGATCTCTCTTCCACCTCCGTGGCTGGAAGTCCACGCCGCCACACGCCTGGAAGTTTGTTTTGTTAAATAAAGAGCCGTTTACCAAACCCACGTCTTTCCTTGTACTTTGTTAACGCTACAATATAGTTATATACTAGATCTGTGGAATAACGACGAGGCTGACGTCAGGGCGCACGCGCGGCGTTGTTGACAAAGGACAAGGAATTTGATCGATGGATTTAATGATTTAGAGTGCACAGATGGTTTGATAATAGTATTGCTTATATAATAGTTATTTGATATCTAATTTATATATCGTTATATGGGCCTGTGGAATATTTTAAAGTGCAAGCGCCGTCAGCGGCGCGCATCCAGTGTTGACAAAGGACGATCAATGGATTTAATGAATTGGAGTGACACAGATGGTTTTATAAACGTGTTATGTATTTTTTTTTTAATAACTCTCAATGTTACGTCAGGCCCGTTCTCAGCTCTTCGTTTGTGTTTATGTCACGTTAGCATACCTATCGTTTAGCCTGTTGTTGCTCCTTCATGTCTGTTCTTGGTGTTGGATTTTGTCGAATGAATTTCCCCCCAAAATGTGACATACTCCGGAGCGACTTATATGTTTTTTTCATGTTATTGTGCATTTTATGGCTAATGCGACCTATATTCCGGAGCGACTTTTAGTCAGAAAATTACGGTACTAAATAAATAAACGTTTAATGCTAAATTTGAGCCGAGCCATGTTTTGACTTTCTTTCTTTGTTCCTCTTTTGTTTGACTCACATTGAGGAAGTAATCAAGCTTTGAAATACTACACATCAAATATCAAAGAGAAGCCACAATGGAAAAGAGGAAGTCAGGTCAAAGCCTAAAAAGAGCTATTGGACATTGTACCATTCATTTTCTTAATAAAACTACTGTGAACATAATGGTGAATCAAGCAAATCCTGAGTAAAAAATAAAATACAGGAAGAAAAATGTAAATACGGTACAGCAACATGATAGCAAGCCAACAGTTTATTACTGTTCTTAAAATGTAGTATTTTTTTAATCTTGTCAAAATTCACCCTCAGCAGAGGATGTTTTTGACAATTTGTGAAATTATAATTGTTCCTGACAAAACACATTTGGAAATCTGTGGAGCCTATTTTTTCTTCCAATTTACTGTATTAGTGATTTTTCTGTCTGTGATTACTTATCAATGCACTTAAGGGAATTATTATTGTTATTTTAATCGTTTTATCCATCCATCGTGCCCCACTATAGATGTGCATGCATATGCTGCAGTCCCGAAACTTCATGTTTCCATCTACAAACCTAAAATATGTCTTAACCAGACAAATACCTTTTTGGGATTCGTGGAGCTGTAGTTTCTCCTGATGGTCCCACCCCAGAGCAGATTTATCTTGCCGGTCCGTCTGCACACCAAATTTGCCTCCAAAACCTTTGACATAGTCTGTAGACAACACAAAGAGCTGTTGCTCACATGTTGAATAAGAAAAAAGTATGATGAAATGACTTAATTAAATTTTATTTATAACTACAGTAGTATGAAGTTTAATAAATCAAAGGGGAGGGTTCATTTTACACAGTTGTATATTTCTGATGTATACAACCAGTGGAAGGAGATCACGCAGCGTGATGCTAGAGAGCTGGTGTTGCCGTGGTTCAAAAGTAGTTGCAAATTGTAAAATTTTAAGGTACATTCTTGGCATCTCTTACTTTCAAACAGATATCTACAGTCTACAGTTAGCCAAACTAGTAGTAAAACGTTGTCAAATATGTTAGACAAGCAGCGACAGGAGAGTGTCTGTGGTGCTGTGCTTTTGAGTCCAGACAGGTCGAGACAGACCGCAATGTGATTTTCTGAGCCTCTGGGCACACAAAAACAACACTTTAGCAATTTGATTTGGAGTAGAAGGGAATAGATAGGAGAAATCCTAATTTTACAGCAAGAATAAATATGTCTACAATTAGAAGACCGTCAATGTTAAGCGTTATTTTACGTGCCACCTATTTTCCTGTCATGTTTCCGTAATCCACATGAATGAGTAAACTCCAACAGATTTTGTTAGAAAACCTTGCATGATCTTGAGAATAGGCGGCTCGATGGCGCACTGGGTAGCACGTCCGCCTCACAGTTAGGAGGGTGCGGGTTCGATTCCACCTCCGGCCCTCCCTGTGTGGAGTTTGCATGTTCTCCCCGGGCCCGCGTGGGTTTTCTCCGGGCACTCCGGTTTCCTCCCACATTCCAAAAAAAACATGCTTGGTAGGCCGATTGAAGACTCCAAATTGTCCCTAGGTGTGAGTGTGAGTGAGATTGGTTGTCTGTCTCTGTGTGCCCTGCGATTGGCTGGCAACCAGTCCAGGGTGTCCCCCGCCTACTGCCCGATGACGGCTGGGATAGGCTCCAGCACGCCCGCGACCCCCGTGAGGACTAAGCGGTTCAGAAAATGGATGGATGGATGGATGGATGGATGGATGGATGGATGGATCTTGAGAATCAATGCTTTATGGCATGCTACACTGCAAATCATTCCCGCAAATGTGGGCCATTGAAATGAAAAATGAGACTTAATGTCCACACAGAAAATTGAAATTCATTTTAAGTTCTGGCGTTATAAAAATTAGTATACATGCCAATAAAAGCCTTAGAAGTCTAATTGACAAAAATCCAATCACCGGTGTGTCTAATCATCATCCCAAAATCTGACAATTGTTCTTGTGCTTACAGAGCGCTAACTCATTTATATTGAGCACAGTGTACATGTTTAAATCAAGTCATACAATGATTAGACAGATAACGTACGTGTCTGGATATGTGGCTATGTAAAAACACTTTAACCTGCTCCCTTTGTTTTTAGGGAGGGAGCAACAATGAATTGATAACTGTGGTAAATCACATCAGGGGAAAAATGCTACACTCTTTACAATGACCACTGAATGCATTTCTATACATTTTAAATCACAGAAAATATATTAAATTATCTGCATTGTTGTATGCATACAATGAGATTGGCTTGTGTCAAAAGTCAGCTTGTTAATATCTCCGCAACGTTACCAACCTTTCTGAGACTCATGCCTCTCGGTTTTGCCCTGGTACTCAAAGCCCACAGCACTCTTGTCCACTTTGTCGATCTCCACGCCAAACTTCCCGCCGAAACCTTTCGTATAATCTGCCCAATGCCCACAGCAAATGGTAGCGTAGGAGGGATTGAAATGAAGAAGAAAGAGAGAAAGCCTGTTAAACACTGGCATGGAGAAGGCAATGTGGCTGCCAAGGACTGCCGCTACAGCAGCCGTGAAAGTGTGCACATCACTCAAAAAGGAACAAGAGACCTTGCACTTACACTACTTTCTCACAGCATGTAGGGTATGACCTACTGAGATGTTTTCTTAAATCCCATATTTTTATTTACTCGTTCACATTACAAAAAAAAAATCTCACATGGGCAGAATGCGATCATGAAGTCCAACTGTTCATGCGCAAAAAACTGAAAGTAAACATGGTCTTGCATATACGGGTTCATTTCATTTCTCTACTTGCAACTTAGTCCTTTATTTAGTTGATTAATCCATGAATCTGGCAAATTTAAAAACATAACTTCAATCTTATCTTTAAAAACTTGACATTATTTCAAACTAACGGACAAAAAAAAAAAAAATAATGTTTAAGATTCAGTTACTTGGTTGGTCACTAACATCCAACAATCAGCAAAAAAAAATGTTTTCCAACGTAAAAGCACATGACTGCAAATGTCTTATTTTGATTCAGCACAAAGATAAACTGTATTCATTGAGGGTGACAATCTTAAAATATTTATAGAGGAGAGACTGAAAATTAGAATATTTGGACAATGTTAAGGATTAATGGATTACAATTATCGATTAATTTGCTCATCGATTCGTTGCTCACTGATCAATTAATCGCTGCACCGCCACATGGTTGGTCAGGCGCAATAACCATAAGCCAGTGTAGTTGCGTCATTTTTGTATCAACAGACATTTTGTATAATCAAACTAAAATGATCAGGGAATAACAAAAACACGATTTGATGTCCATTTCCAACTCCTGCGTGGTTTACTGTACAGCTGGTACAGGGCCATTTGCCCCTGCATGCAGTTGCCTCGGAAAAATATAATACTGGGTTGAATTGGGGGGGGGGGGGGAGGAGAAAAAAGATGAAAGTACACTTCACATTGACCAAGAATTTCTTTATGGTGCATTTCTAGTACGATTTCTTCATTAGGCGTGTTGTGAATGTGTTAATGTTTAAATTGAATACATGAAATGAAAACAAACCTTTCTGGGACTCATGTTTCTCAGTTTTGCCTTGGTAATCGAAGCCCACTGCGCTCCGGTCAACACGATCTGCTTGTACACCGTACTTCCCGCCAAACCCAGTGTTATAGTCTACACAGCGGGCAAAATGGAGATGGTTAGTGGTCAGGGTGAGGCGGAATAGCAAAAGTGGTCACAATTTAAGGTCAAATCCCCAAAAGAAACATCCTGGCAATTCTCAGTAATATACGGTAGATTCAACATATGTGAAATAATCATAGCAGTCATTATATTACCACACTTGATTTGCGAAATACACCTAAACCTCAGTAGAACGTGTTTCGATTCCACGCAACTTTTTGTCTAACGCAGTTTGGTCACAGACCCTGCATTCGAAACAAAAATGTGTTGTTTAGCGGACACTGCAATCGACTTCACAGATTTTGAAGTAGTATTTTAAATGGACAATATAAAGACCGTACAAAGCTAAATGGCTAGCGCATAAAAATTTGTGATTTAACTTCCATGACTAATTTAAAGGCGTTTGATAAAAAGAAGTTGGAACAGCACTCCATTGTGCGATCACAGAGACGGCGAGCGGTAAGTGCTGTTTGATCTTTATGACTGCTTATGCTAATAGGATAGGACGTCCCTACATGATCGCTAACCCGATTGGTAATATAATAATTTTTAAAATTATATCATATTAATTTTCACCCAGAACAATGATGTTATTCCCCAAATGCAACCACGTGTATCAGTAGGCATTTCCCTACTACACTCATATGCATGGCTCTGATTTTATTACACTTGCAAGACCTATAACACGCTTTCGGGGTTAACGTGATTCCCAAATTCTGAACCCCAAAGTCCGCGTAAAATCAAGGGTCCGCTGTATTCACAAAACTGAAAAAAATTGTATCAGATTCACCATAAGTCTTTTGATATTTATTTAGGTCTAAAAGAACAAAAGTTTAGTACAGCACAATTATTGTGGAAGGGCTTCATTTCATAAGCGTTGCTTCTGACCCTTTATTTTGAAACTTTACACATTTTTTGTTTGTAATTCTAAATCTCCCTGTGTATGATGGCTGGAAAAAAATCCAGAAGCTTTAAATGCTGCTAATTGGCCTTGAACTAAAATTCAAAACAAATTCAAACAAAAGGGACAGTTTATAATTCAAGATCATCTAATGATTAGAATCAAATCAGGTTCGTCGTGAGGATCATTTTAAGTTGTCAGCTGCAGCATCTCTTTCATAAACAATTGATGTACCAAAATGCACTGACAGAACAGAGAGACAACACTGGAATTGCTTGTTGCCTGCCAAATGCTCCAAATTCTTGGGGACAAAAACCACATGCTGCAGGTTGATGGTGCAGCTCACACAATTGACAGTCTCATCAAGTGTAAATACACTGCTCAAAAAAAGGAACAGTTTTTATCAGGGTATGGCATGAATTAAATTAGACTTTTCTGATAAGGTTGTTAATCAGTTTCAGATGCATTGGTGTTGATGGAATTAACAGGTGCACTAGAGGGGCAACAACGAGATGGTCCCCAAAACAGGACTGATTTTGCAGGTGGAGGCCATTTCAAGTTCCTCCCTCTTGATCTTTTTTAACTGTTTTTCCACAAGTGTTGGCTTTAGCTAGAGTCATTATCACGACTGGGAGCATGAGGCGATTTCTTAACCCTCCTGAAGTTGCGCAGATTGGCCAACTCCTCCAGGATGACACATCCATGCGTGCTGATGCAAGAAGATTTGATGTGTCTCCCAGTACAATCTCCAGAGTATGGAGGAGATTCCAGGAGACAGGCAGTTACTCTAGGAGAGCTGGAAAAGGCCGTAGACAGTCCTCATTCCATCAGCAGGACCGATATCTCCTGCTTTGTGCAAGGAGGAACAGGTTGAGCACTGCCCGAGCCCTACAGAATGACCTCCAGCAGGCTACTGGTGTCAATGTCTCTGCCCAAACAGTCACAAACAGACTTCACGAGGGTGGCCTCAGGGCACGACGTCCTGTAGTGTTTCCTGTGCTCATTGCTCAGCACCGTGGAGCTCGATTAGCATTTGCCATAGAACACCAGAATTGGCAAGTCCGCCACTGGCGCCCTGTGCTTTTCACAGATGAGAGCAGGTTTACCCTGAGCACCTGTGATAGACGTGAAAGGGTCTGAAAAAGCCAAGGAGAGCGCTATGCTGCCTGCAACATCATTCAGCATGACTGGTTTGGTGGTGGGTCAGTGATGATCTGGGGAGACATTTCCATGGAGGGATGAACAGACCTCTACAAGCTAGAGAACGGCAGTCTGACTGCCATTAGGTATCGGGATGAAATCCTTGCACCCATGGTCAGACTGGTGCAGTAGGTCCTGGGTTCCTCCTGATCCACAACAATGCCCGGTCTATTGGGGCAAGAGTATCTGGAGGATGAAGGAATTGACACAATTCAATGGCCCTCACGATCACCTGATCTAAACCCGATAGAACACCTCTGGGACATAATGTTTCGGTCCATCATACGCCACCAGGTTGCTCCTCAGACTTTACAGGAGCTCACTGATGCCCTTAGACAGATCTGGGAGGACATCTCACAAGACACAATCCGCCGTCTCATTCGGAGCATGACGCGACGTTGTCAAGCATGCATGCAAGCTCGTGGGGGCCACACAAGATATTGAAAATAATTTTGAGTTACAGAAATTGAATTTAGGCAAAAAGGACGAGCCTGCCATATCATTTTTTCACTTTGATTTTTGGGGTGTCTGTATACCGAGCCCTCTGTAGGCTGAAAACTTATTTCCATCAAAAGATGTGGAATCCTTTTGTTCCTGAGACATTAAACTGTCCATATCAGTATAGATAACCCCCCCCAAAAAAAAATTCACCATTGAAATTTGATGTGTTTTCAACGTGTTCCTTTAATTTTTTTGAGCAGTGTATGTTGAAAGATAGAAGACGGCTGCAGAAGATTTAAGTAACCAGATGAAGCAGGCAAATGCATGCCCCTGCAAATTTCAAACTGTGATCTGAGGTTAAAGTTCAGTTTAGTTGCAACATCACCTTTCTGTGAGGCGTGTTTCTCTGTTTTCCCGGCATACTCAAACCCAACTGCAGACTACAATTAGAGGAGAAAAAGGAAGGCAATATTTAGATGAATTAGGTCAACAAAATGCAAGTAATGATGATAAATGTACTAACATTAAAATCCCTTTAACCTGAGTTTATTGCATATTTATCTTTATTTAATAACTACTACTTCTACATCTACTAAAATGCATCATGGAAATATAGTTTGTGATGTTTTCAACAAGTGGTCAGAAACAGGAAATACCTGATCCACACGGTCAGCTTGAACGCCATACTTCCCTCCGAAGCCCTTGGAGTTATCGGTCTGGGAGCAGTGCTTGGATAACATGCTTTGGTATTCATGGCCAACAGCAGACTGTTTAACACAGTCCAAGATATTGTTAGGGCACTAAAAGATAGCATAATACATCAGAATACATTTCGTTGTTGGTAGTGATTAAAATAGATTGATAAAAGAGAGCAGGAGAAAACTAAAAACGAGAAGAGTCACTGGAAACAGTTAGCAGTGGTAACATCTGACTCATCAGAGATCTATGCACACAAAGAATCAAGCATTGCTCACTCATCAAATTCATGATGCAGTAGCTATACCAGGCATGTCAAACATACGGCCCGCGGGCCGGATCCGGCCCATTGAATCATTTAATCCGGCCCGGCATAAATTTCTGAGTATGTCAAAAAAAGAAGCGAGTCTCTAGATCATTTCTATCAAAAGTTATGATTTTTTAAAATAAATACAAACCAAGTGCTCCCTCCGGCCACGGGAGGGCAGTATATGTGTAAAAGAGCTCACGTCCAGCGGCATTGACACGAGTTAGTACTAAAACCAAGCCGTCAATCTTGCTTCACAATTCACAACAAGTCGGTCAACACATCCTTCCCAAAATGGCACTGTCAAAAAAAAAAAAAAAAAGTGGACACGGAGTGCAGAGTTTAAGGAAAAATGGACTGAGCATTATTTATTCACAGAAGTTACTCTGCGCATTTCTCTTGTCTCACAGCTGTTCGTCCGGAGGCACCGGACCGTCCCGATAATGATTTGAAAAAATATAAAGACAACATAACAGATTTTCTGCGAGAGTTTGAGCGGAGGTTTCAGGTATTCAGTGAACTTGAGAACAAATTTGGCTTTTTTCGCTCGCCATTTACAGTGAAGCCTTCTGATATGCCAGCTGACGTTCAACTCGAGCTTATTGACTTGCAGTGCGATTCCGCTATGAAGGATAAATTTGGGTCCGTGGGATTGGATACGTTTTATCAATATCTCGTGCCAGGTTACCCCAAATTAACAGCCATGGCTGCAAACGTTCTATCCATGTTTGGGACTACTTATCTATGTGAACAGGTTTTCTCCGTAATGAACGATAATAAAACAAAGCAGCGCTCAAGGTTAACAAATAAACACTTGGATGATATTGTTAAATGTGCTGCTACTCAGGATTTGACACCCAATATTGATACTTTTTTAATTGTACTAAGTTCATCTTGTTTTTCCTTTTTTTAATCACTTCACTGGTTTCTTTTATATCAAACAAATTGTTTTAGGTTCATTACCTGACATGTTTCGGCGGTACTACTGATGAAGGCGGAAGAAACCGCCGAAACATGTCAGGTAATGAACCTAAAACAATTTGTTTGATATAAAAGAAACCAGTGAAGTGATACTTTTTTGTTTGCACTCATTAATACAGATCATTAAAAATAAGATTAATCTGGTTTCATATTAAAGACAGTTAATATTGTGCAGTATATTCTCAGCTTCAGTAGGCCCAGCCTAGTAGTTTGATCGGATGTAGTATAAGCATGCACTGCTATAACTTTTATTTTGTATTTCTTTTTTTACTTATTTCAAAGCAGTACGACAATTAAGGCGAGAATATTTTTTTCATAGCTCCCACTTGAGTTTGTCAAGTGTGGTGAGTTGGTTCAGGTGTAAAACTGCATTCACTTCATTGTTAAAATAAACCAGTGAACCATGAAATCATTTTTTTTTTCATTCTTTGTGAAAAAAATGTGTTGTGCTTAGAAAAGATTCCTTGTCATCCGTGATTATAATATGTAGGGTAGGCTACAAATGTAGGCTGAATGATAAAGCATAGTACTGAAAAACAAAGCAAAATAATTGGAGTTGCCATTCTTTTACTGATCCGGCCCACCTGAGAACAGAAAGTCTGGATCCGGCCCCAGAGCCAAACTGAGTTTGACATGCCTGAGCTATACAGACCAAAGAGGAAAGACTGAATGGATGGAGCTGCTTGCCAGGGAAGAGTGTGAAAGGACAACTGCGTTGTCAATCAAGTAATGTGTTGAACGCAAGAATACATAACTACTTTAATCTACTAGATCTGGACTTTAGATTGTAGGGTTCAAACACATCGAGTCCGAAAAAAGTAGATTTACTAAGGCTGATGAACAACTCGTCGATTGCCAAATGTGTTATTTCTGAGAATAGATTACTGTTTCTTATTTTAAAATGGTCCACATGCACAGAATTTCAGTTTCAACGTGAAATATACAATTACCGTATTTTCCGGGGTATAAGTCGCAAATTTTTTCCAGTTTGGCCGAGCTGCAGCATATACTCAGGAGCGACTTATGTGTGAAATTAACACATTATTAAATCATTTCACATGTTATTTTCAAACTAAGCTGCAAGAGGGCGCTCTTCGCCTGTGTGTCAGGATTCAGAAAGGCTGGAATAACTGGAATTGCAACTGACAATAAGTCTGACGCAAGCGACGTAGAAGAGGAAGTGCCGCATCTTCTACTTCCAGAGTTGTTTAAAAGCGACACAGAGGAAGAAAATTTCGTTGGATTTAGTGATTTGGAGTGACACGGATGGTTTGGTAAACTTGTTAGCATATTATTTATGCTATAGTTATTTGACTAACTCTTAATATGTTAACATACATATTTCTCAGTTCGTTGTTTGTCATGTAACGTTAGCATACCGTACAATTATTCAGCCTGTTGTTGCCTCTATTCTATTTTTATTTTAAATTGTCTTTCAAGGTGACATGTCTGTTCTCTGAGTTGGATTTTATCAAACACATTTCCCTCAAAAATGATCTCTTTGTGTGTCTTGACATGCGGAGGAATTGACAATAAAGGAGACTTTGACTTTTTTTTTTTTTTACTCCAGTGTGACTTATATGTGTCTTTTCATTCTTTATGATGCATTTTATGGCTGGTACTGTAGTCCTTCCTGAAAGCAGATTGATTATCTATGTGCTGAATCTGAATTAAATATTTGCTTTTACTTTGGAAAAGTGATCATTTTTGCTAATTTCTGATACGTTACAGACCAAACCAGTAACTGAATCATGTTTGGCATTTTCTGCATTGTCAATTTTGAAGAAAAAAAAAAAAAAACGTTTTTCAATAAAAGGGATGGAAGTTAACATTATTTATAGTCTGTTCAGTCAATAAAATAATTGAGAGATTGCTCAATTATTAAAATAATGATTGGTTGCAGCCTTAATAAAAACAAAAGCAGATTTTGCGTTCCTGTACCTTGTCCATACGGTCCTGTTGCACCCCAAATTTTCCTCCATATCCATGCGAGGCCTTGGGCATGTTATCCAATTCCTGCTGTTTCAAGCTAGTATGCTCTGTTGACACGGTTTCACGCAGCTGATGGATACTATTTCAACGAGACAAATCATTTATGGACACATTTGTAGTAGGTCCTATAAAGAGACCAAAGAAAGAAACATCTGTATTCTTACTTAATGTGCTCTTGATGTCCTGAACCAGCCACTGTCTTTGCACCCCAGCGCTGCTCCTTCTCGGACACATCATTCTGAAAATGCAGGGGGAGAATAAGCTATTTCAACACAGCAAAATGGTGTCTAAAACAATGACTATGTGCAGCATGAAAGCAGAAATGGCTGAAGATGATGTGCAAAGCTACCTCAAAGTCTGGGTCAGTCTCCCAGTCGTCACCTCCATCAGCTACAGTCACCTTAATTGACTGTCCTGCTGCTGCCTTCCACATCTTAGTGAGCCCTTGTCAAACACACTTCAAATACAAAAACACCTTCAATCGATTCAATTATGTAAAAAAAGGAGAGTGCATAATATATGTAAATCATTTTCAATTTAACGAATCATACAGAATACATTTGTTTAGCTCTATATACTGCATATTGAAATCCCGTTGGAACGACAACTTGCTTTCTTATTTAGTTTGTTTTAAGAGCTCTCAATTAAAATGGAAAACGAGGAAAGTGTCGGGGGAAAATAATGGAAATTCAGTGGATCTGGAAGAAAAAAAATACACACACACACACGCTCCTGAAGATGAAGTCACACAGACCAGGAAGCAATTTTGTGTTGCCCATATGACATGCCTGTCTCCCACAACACAACCACACCCTTCTACGAATGGCGTAAAAACCCTGAATAGCTGTCATTTTCCTGACTGTGTCGGGATTAGAATTGATTTAAGAAAAGTTAATCAAGTGTGATTGAGAGAGGGTAGACGTTTGAATCGGGTAATCTCCCAAAAATAACTCTTATTTCGGTTGAAGTTGACGACTTAAGTTAGGTGGGTCACTGCGACGTATGTAATCAATGTCGGCCAGGTAGATTAGATCCACGGAGCTAAATCCCAGCACACATAAGAGTATTTGTTTTAAATTGAAACTGGACAAATGTAACGTGTTTTTTCATTTGGGCAGTAAAACAATGGCATTTAAAAATTAGCGTGCAGTTTATTTAAAGGTGCGTAAAGGCAGAAAACAGAGGAAAAGGGTGAACACTTTCGTTGTGTCGACATATGTTGACGCGCACTTGAGTTGGCACCAGCAATGTAATGTGAATTCATGTGCTGGGCTTGCAGAATTGTGTGCGACTATCTGTCTGCGGCATTTCCTGCTCCAGTTTTCCACTGTGCTAGCTGTTTATGCTAACATACCAACGATTACGGAGTCGGCGTAAACTCGGCGAGGCCAAGACATTTTCGAAAGGAATTAATATTTCTAAGCCTCACCTTCCACGACAGAAGGAGCTGCGTCAAGAATCCAGTCAGTCAGATCTTCAGGATTATAACGCGTGTGGTCACACCCCGATCGAGACGGAGAGGAACGCTCAACGCTGTTGGGATTTTCCTGTTCTCCCTGTATCCCGGACTCAATCGTGATGACGTCATGAAATGGGCGTGGTACACTTGTTAAAGCACTTTGATTTGTCGACGGTCTCTTATTGTGATAAAAACGTATGTCATTTATTTAAAAAAATAAAATCCAGTAAATATGCAAACATGAAGCGGTATAAAGCACGACCATTTACCGCCGTGATTTTGTTTTTCATTTATCAGGTTCAAACTTTGTGGTTTAGAAGTGTTTTCAAACATGTTTTCACTATAATCTTGACATTACAGCTGCATTAGTGCAGGTTACAGTGGATTATCAGTCTAATCATTTTTCTATTGTGGACAAAGTAGACATAGATTTTGTAACTTTTATTGGTTGTATGGAGCCTTAATTCTGCACCTTAGACCGCTCGGCCACACTACCGACGACAAATACTAAAAGGCAACTTCCATGTATTTCTATTTAAATAAAACATATCCTACAAACGTTTCCAATAACCTCGGAGGAAGAATTCCATTATGGATACATTGTTCCTGGCAAAGCTGCAGGTAAGTTCTCAATCGCAGGCCATCTCTGCTAAGGCAACGGATGACAGGTGAGCAGCTTGTGGCCACCTGGCAGTCCCACTGGAGGGAGGAAGACAACCATTACATTATGAACAAAGCTCAATCGGGCAGCACTAACCTGGATGCTGGTGGAGAAAACAACTATTTATCCTCCAATTTCACATTTTAAATAGAATTGGCAACTAAATTCAATGTAGAAACTGCAGATCGTCGGTAGTGTGGCCGAGCGGTCTAAGGTGCAGAATTAAGGCTCCATTCTCTCCTGAGGGGTGGGTTCAAATCCTGACACTTTGGCATCAGTTCCACTCTATTCTTCTAGCCCAACTCTTGTCGGTGCAGCCAATAGGTATGATGACCCTGGAAAGCTCTTTGCGAAATATCAATCTTTGCCTTTCATGTTCATCTGGGCTACCCATTTAATAGGTACCTACACTGTGTATTTGCATAGAGACTGCTGAAAGGAGGCACATACGTACAAAAGTTTGGGCATCCCTGATCATTCTCAAGATTTTCCTTTATAAATCATTGGTTGTTCAGATCAGCAATTTCAGTTAAACATATCATATAGCAGACAAAAACTGTGATATTTGAGAAGTGAATGAAGTTTATATGATTTACAGAAAGTGTGCAATCATTACCTAAACAAAAGTAGGCAGGTGCAAAAATGTGGGCACCCCAACGGAAAAATGACATCAATATTTAGTAAATCCTCCTTTTGCAGAAATAACAGCCTCTAAACACTTCCTATAACTTCCAATGAGAGTCTGGATTCTGCTTGAAGGTATTTTTGACCATTCTTTTTGACAAAATATCTCCAGTTCAGTCAGGTTTAATGGTTTCTGAGCATGGACAGCCCGCTTTAAATCACACCACAGATTCTCAATAATATTCAGGTCTGGGGACTGAGATGGCCATTCCAGAACGTTGTACTTGTCCCTCTGGATGAATGCCTTAGTAGAATTTGAGCAGTGTTTGGGGTCATTGTCTTGTTGAGGTATCCAGGCCCTGTCACTGATTCTTGAACATTGTTCTCAAGAATCTGCTGATACTGACTGGAATCCTTGTGACCTGGTCCATATACTGCAGTCGAGATCTCAGTATCACCCTTCACATTAGAGCAGGCAAGGCAGTTTTGAAATATCCACTGATTTAATTCAATCTGTGTATAATTTGCTCTTTGGATTTTCAATTCACTTTATTAATTGACAAAAGCGTAGTCATTTTCAACTACACTTTTATGACTTGAACTACAGGACCAAAGAATCCAGATAGTTACTGTTGAAAGTGCATTTTCTTGTTTTATTTTTTCTGTATCAAACTTTGAAGAACAGCCTGAAAACATCAGCTTGAATTAGCTTTCTAGTGTAAACAGCATTTTCAGATGTGTTTCGTTCATATAAACATTATAGCCTATCAGCTAAGTTTTTTCAAAGTCAAAGTCAGCTTTATTGTCAATTTCTCCACATGCCAAAGACACACAAAGAAACCGAAATTTCTCTTCCTCCCTATCCCACGGTGACAAGACATGGCTCACACCAGACAAACAAGTAAACAAGTATAACAACAGCGTGCTGAATAAATAATGAATAAATAACACAATAAATAAATAAATAAATAAATAAATAAATAAATAAATAAATAAATAAATAAGAGGAGCAAAAAAGGAGCTAGTGCGCGTACAGCAGACATTCCAGAAAATAGCGCAACAGTGCCGCACGCTACGCAGAAGGGGGTAGCGACTTCAGGGTCCTAACAGCCTTGTGAAAGAAGCTGTTGGCGAGTCTGGTGGTGCGGGAGCACAGGCTCCTGTACCTCTTCCCAGAGGGCAGAAGGTCAAACAAAGAGTGAGCCGGGTGACTCACATCTCTGGCAATCGATGTTGCCTTGCGGGCGAGATGGGAGGTGTAAATGTCCTTCAGGGAGGGGAGCGAAGCACCAATAATCTTACCAGCCGTATTCACTATGCGCTGCAGGGCCTTCAAGTTCTGTTCAGTGCAGTTACCACCCCAGACAGCGATGCAACTGGTGAGGACGCTCTCAACGGTGCCACGGTAGAATGTAGACAGGACTGCCTGAGGAGCACATGCACACCTGAGCTTCCGCAGGAAGTACAGGCGTTGCTGAGCTTTCTTTGTCAGTGACGAGGTGTTTGCGGACCAGGAGAGGTCCTCACTGATGTGCACCCCCAGGAACTTGGTGCAGCTCACCCTCTCCACCACAGCACCATCGATGATCAGCGGCAGGTGTTTTGTGTGACCCTTCCGGAAGTCAACAACAATTTCCTTGGTCTTGTCGACGTTCAGCAGGAGGTTGTTGTCCCTGCACCACGTGGTCAGAAGGTCAACTTCCGACCTGTACCGAGTCTCGTCGCCCTTTGTGATGAGACCCACCAGAGTCGTGTCGTCAGCAAACTTCACTATGCGGTTGTCGCTGTAGGTCGCAGTGCAATCATGCGTCAGCAGGGTGAAGAGCAATGGACTGAGCACGCAGCCCTGGGGGGCCCCCGTGCTCAGCGTGATGCTGGCGGAGATTTTGTCGCCAACACGCACCACCTGAGGCCTCTGACAGAGGAAGTCCAGTAGCCAGTTGCAGAGGGAGGTACTGAGGCCCAGCTCGTCGAGTTTGCAGATGAGTCGCTGCGGCACAATGGTGTTGAAGGCAGAGCTGAAGTCCACAAACAGCAACCTCACATAAGAGTCCTTTCTCTCCAGGTGTGTGAGGGCCGAGTGGAGGGCAGAGCAGATGGCATCCTCAGAGGACCGCTTGGCACGGTACGCAAACTGGAAAGGGTCAATGACGGGGGGGAGAACGGATTTGATGTGCTCCATGACAAGCCGCTCAAAGCACTTCATGATGATAGGCGTCAGTGCCACGGGGCGGTAGTCATTGAAGCAGGACGGTGCAGGTTTCTTCGGCACAGGAACGATGGTGGCAGCCTTGAAACACGAGGGGACGATGGCCTGCTGCAGGGAAACGTTAAAGATGTCCGTGAAGACACCCGACAGCTCCGCAGCGCAGTCCTTCAGCGCTCGACCCGGGATGTTGTCAGGGCCCGCCGCCTTACGGGTGTCAATAGCGGCAAGCGCCCTCCTCACACCGTCGGCAGAGAGACGCAGGGGCTGCTCGTGTGGGGGGGGGAGTGTTTTTCAGCGGGCAAGTGCTGTTCTGGGCGTCGAAGCGAGCAAGGAAGCCGTTCAGATCGTTCAGCAGACGGACGTCGCCCTCACAGCTCCTCGGCGCGGGCTTGTAGTCCGTGATGGTCTGAATGCCCTGCCAAAGGCTACGTGCGTCCTTGCTGTCCTTGAAGTGGGTGGAGACCTTGCACGAGAATGCCTTCTTCGCTTCTTTGATGCCTCGGGACAGGTCGGCCCTCGCTGTCCTCAAGCCAGCCTCATCCCCCGCTCTGAAAGCCTTGTCCCTGGCCCTCAGCAGTCTGAGGACAGCCCCTGTCAGCCACGGCTTCCAGTTCGCTCGAGTGACGACGGATTTTGAGCAAGTCACATCATCGATGCACTTCGTGATGTAAGAGGTAACAGAGTCAGTATACTCCTCTATGTCCGTCCGATCGTTGTAGGTGGCTGCCTGCTTAAACAAGTCCCAGTCAGTGGTGTCAAAGCAGTCACGAAGTGCATCGGAGGCACCCTCAGGGCACACCCGAACCCGCCTCCGAACCGGCCTGGATGCCTTCACCAATTGTGCGGGCAAAAGCAAAACGGTGAGATGGTCAGAAAGCCCAAGATGGGGGAGGGGGGTGACTTTGAAAGCTCCCTTTTGCGCAGAGTAGACCAGGTCCAGGAAGCTGTCTCCACGTGATGGAAAAGTAACATGCTGGTGAAGCCTCGGGAAAACTGACTTCAGGTTGGCATGATTGAAGTCTCCAGCGAAGATGGTGAAACCGTCAGGGTGCGCTGTCTGCTGTTCACTGACAGCCTGGTACAGTTCACCAAGCGCGGCGATCCTGTCGCCTTCGATGTTGGTAGGCGGGATGTATACCGCGACTAGCAGAATCGCGGTAAATTCCCTCGGCAGATAAAAAGGACGGCACTTAATGATCACAAACTCCGCAAGTGGCGAGCAGTGCTTACATACCGCCACAGAGTCCCGGCACCATTCCTCTTGGATGTAGACGCATATTCCACCGCCTCGCGACTTTCCCCCTCGTACAATGGCACGGTCGGCCCGATAGCACGCTAGCCGCTCCAGATGCACGGCTGAGTCCGGAATGTTGTCAGTCAACCAGGTCTCGGTGAACACGAGCACACAGCAGTTCCGCACCGTCCGGTTCGTAGACCTCAGCAGGCGAACGTAATCCATTTTGTTGTCCAGCAATCGAACATTCGCCAGAAGAATGGTGGGCACCGCCGGGCGCGCTGGGTTGGCCGCCAGCCTGGCCCGGACGCCTCCGCGCTTGCCCCTCTTCTGCCTCCTCGCACACCGTTTCCGACGGCCCCCAACCAGGGGAGGAATAGCGGGCGAGGTCGGCGACGTTTCAGGACGTAGCAGTCCGAGCGCCTTTAATGTCGCCGCTTCAAAGTCCAGAACGCCACAAAACCTACTTTTGCCGATGTCGAGCAGAACCTGCCTGCTGTACTTGTAGCACGATAAAGCACGACGAGACGAACACATATGACTGTCGGACGAACACTCATTAGACGAACAAATCACCGTACTGACGGGACAGAGAGTGGCCGCTGCGTGTGCACGCGCCGCCATCTTGATTCCTTTGTTAGAATCAGAATCAGCTTTATTGGCCAAGTTTGTGCATGCCAAACAAGGAGTTTGACTCCGGTTGATCTCAGCCTCTGTACAACATTAAGGTGACTAACAACATTCAGGTAACTAACATCATTTAAGTAGCAAGAGCAGGATATTATTGCCCAGTGATGTCTCTGAGACTCTATGAGTGGTGTGAGTTCATCAGAGCGACAGCCTGGGGGAAGATTACTATTGGGCATTTGAAAATTTGTTCCTACAAAGTTTGCACATGAGGAATGAAATGCCTGTTGCGGCGACCTGGGAGGTGCGCTCCTGTCTGTGGGTGCATGTGACCACAAGAGGTCACTGCAGGTGTACGACGTGAACGTGCAGCATGCAGTGGAGCTCCTCAGAGCGCCTCAACAGCTGAGCGCAATTTATCCTGATTGGGAGCACGCACACACCAGGGTTCATAAGCAGCAAACAACCCAATCCTCTTGTCCAGTGAGCAGCAGCAGCGGCGGCAGCGGCGGCGGCGGCGGCGGTAGCAGCGGCAGCGGTGGCAGCAGCCAGCAGTAGCCAGCAGTAGCCAGCAGCAGCCAGCAGCAGCCAGCAGCAGCCAGCAGCGAGTAGCCAGCAGCAGCAGCAGCCAGCAGCAGGAGCAGCAGCAACAGCAGCAACAGGCAGCAGCCAGCAGCAGCAGCCAGCAGCAGCCAGCAGCAGCCAGCATCAACCAGCAGCAGCAGCAAGCAGCAGCACATAATTATAAAGGACAATTTTATCAAACAATCACTGTCACTCCAAGTCATTAAATCCCGTGATCGAATCCTTTGTCCTTACTGCAAACAACCGCTGCGTGTGCGCCGCGCCGCTGACGTCAGTTGCAGTTCAAATTACAATAATCCCTTGCTACATCGCGGTTCGTTTATCACGGTTTCACTACATCGTGGATTTTTTTTGAAAATTTGTGAATAATTTCATATATAAGTCGCTCCTGAGTATGAGTCGCCCCCCCACCCAAACTATGAAAAAAAAACCCGACTTATAGTCCGAAAAATATGGTACTGTGATAAAACAACAAAATTGCAATAACTGCATTAACCATCAAAGTGAAGTCTAACTGTAACTGCAGTCTTGAAACAAATCTGAATAAAGAAAAACGTTGCAATTAAATAATGCAAACTGGTTTAAATTCGAGAGTAGCTGAGATCTGTCATGTCAGAACATTACTCCTCACAAACATCCTCAGCCTCGCTGTGCTCAGTGTCACTGTCCTCACATTTTCTGTTATCTCTTCTCTTATTTTCTTCTCTTTTCTTTCTTACCGCTATTTTTTATTTTTCTTCTTCGTGCTACCGCTATTTTTATTTTTATTCTTCGTGACAGGGGTTCGCTTTGGCCTGGGGAGGTTCAGCATTCACTTTAAAGATATCTGGCGCCATCTAGCGTTGTGAATTGGTATAATGTCTAGACCCCGAATGTAAGACAACCCCCACTTTTTCAGTCTTATCTCAATGCAAAAAACACCGTCTTATATTCGGGCCAATACGGTATGAACGCAGATATGTTGAATATTTCCATCCATCCATTCATCCATCCATCCATCCATCCATCCATCTTCTTCCGCTTATCCGGGGTCGGGTCGCGGGGGCAGCAGCTTTAGGAGGGACTCCCAGACTTCCCTCTCCCCAGCCACTTCATCCCGCTCATCCCGGGGGATCCCAAGGCGTTCCCAGGCCAGCTGAGAGACATAGTCTCTCCAGCGCGTCCTGGGTCGTCCCCGGGGTCTCCTACCGGTGGGACATGCCCGGAACACCTCCCTTGGGAGGCGTCCAGGAGGCATCCTGATAAGATGCCCGAGCCACCTCATCTGGCTCCTCTCAACGTGGAGGAGTAGCGACTCTACTCCGAGTCTCTCCCGGATGACCGAGCTTCTCACCCTATCTCTAAGGGAGAGCCCGGACATCCTGCGGAGAAAACTCATTTCGGCCGCTTGTATCCGAGATCTCGTTCTTTCGGTCACGACCCATAGCTCGTGACCATAGGTGAGGGTAGAAGCGTAAATCGACCGGTAAATTGAGAGCTTTGCCTTTTGGCTCAGCTCTCTCTTCACCACAACGGACCGGTACAGGGTCCGCATTACTGCCGACGCTGCACCGATCCGCCTGTCGATCTCACGCTCCATCCTCCCCTCACTCGTGAACAAGACTCCAAGATACTTGAACTCCTCCACTTGGGGCAGGATCTCATCCCCGATTCGGAGAGGGCATTCCACCCTTTTCCGATCGAGGACCATGGACTCGGATTTGAAGGTGCTGACCCTCATCCCGACCGCTTCACACTCGGCTGCGAACCGTTCCAGCGAGAGCTGGAGATTACGGCCTGAAGAAGCCAACAGCACCACGTCATCTGCAAAAAGCAGAGACGCGATGCTGAGGTCCCCAAACCGGACCCCCTCAACGCCTCGGCTGCGCCTAGAAATTCTGTCCATAAAAATTGTGAACAGAATCGGTGACAAAGTGCAGCCTTGGCGGAGTCCAACCCTCACTGGGAACGAATCCGACTTACTGCCGGAAATGCGGACCAGACTCTGGCATCGGTGATACAGGGACCGAACCGCCCTTATCAGTTGGCTCGGCACCCCGTACTCCCGAAGCACCCTCCACAGAACCTCCCGAGGGACACGGTCGAACGCCTTCTCCAAGTCCACAAAACACATGTGGACTGGTTGGGCGAACTCCCATGCACCCTCGAGGATCCTGCCGAGGGTGTAGAGCTGGTCCACTCTTCCACGGCCAGGACGAAAGCCACACTGCTCCTCCTGAATCCGAGGTTCGACCTCCCGACGGACCCTCCTCTCCAGCACCCCTGAATAGACCTTACCAGGGAGGCTGAGGAGTGTGATTCCCCTGTAATTGGAACACACCCTCCGGTCCCCCTTCTTAAAGAGGGGAACCACCACCCCAGTCTGCCAATCCAGAGGCACTGTCCCCGATGTCCACGCAACGTTGTAGAGGCGTGTCAGCCATGACAGCCCCACAACATCCAGAGCCTTTAAGAACTCTGGGCGGATCTCATCCACCCCCGGGGCCTTGCCACCGAGGAGTTTTTTAACTACCTCAGTGACTTCGACCCCAGAGATTGGAGAATCCGCCTCAGAGTCTCCAGGCCCTGCTTCCTCAATGGAAGGCGTGTAGGTGGAATTGAGGAGGTCTTCGAAGTATTCTCCCCACCGACTCACGACGTCCCGAGTCGAGGTCAGCAGCACGCCATCCCCACTGTAAACAGTGTTGACGTTGCATTGCTTCCCCCTCGTGAGACGCCGGATGGTGGACCAGAATTTCCTCGAAGCCGTCCGAAAGTCATTCTCCATGGCCTCACCGAACTCCTCCCATGCCCGGGTTTTTGCCTCAGCAACCGCCGAAGCCGCGTTCCGCTTGGCCATCCGGTACCTGTCAGCTGCCTCCGGAGTCCCGCAGGCTAAAACGGCCCGATAGGACTCCTTCTTCAGCTTGACGGCATCCCTTACCGCCGGTGTCCACCAGCGGGTTCGGGGATTGCCGCCACGACAGGCACCAACGACCTTACGGCCACAGCTCCGGTCGGCCGCCTCAACAATGGAGGTGCGGAACATGGTCCACTCAGACTCAATGTCCCCCGCCTCCCCCGGGATGTGGGAAAAGCTCTGCCGGAGGTGGGAGTTGAAGCTCTTCCTGACAGGAGATTCTGCCAGACGTTCCCAGCAGACCCTCACAGAGCGTTTGGGTCTGCCAGGTCGGACCGGCATCTTCCCCCACCATCGGAGCCAACCCACCACCAGGTGGTGATCAGTTGACAGCTCCGCCCCTCTCTTCACCCGAGTGTCCAAAACATGCGGCCGCAAATCCGATGACACGACTACAAAGTCGATCATCGAACTGCGGCCTAGGGTGTCCTGGTGCCAAGTGCACACATGGACACCCTTATGCTTGAACATGGTGTTCATTATTGAAAATCCGTGTCGAGCACAGAAGTCCAACATTAGAACACCGCTCGGGTTCAGATCAGGGGGGCCGTTCCTCCCAATCACGCCCTTCCAGGTCTCACTGTCATTGCCCACGTGAGCATTGAAGTAACCCAGTAGAACGATAGAGTCCCCAGAAGGAGCGCTCTCCAGCACTTCCTCCAGGGACCCCAAGAAGGGTGGGTACTCTGAGCTGCTGTTTGGTGCATAGACACAAACAACAGTCAGGACCCGTCCCCCCACCCGAAGGCGGAGGGAGGCTACCCTCTCGTTCACCGGGGTGAACCCCAATGTGCAGGCGCCCAGCCGGGGGGCAATAAGTATACCCACACCTGCTCGACGCCTCTCACCGTGGGCAACTCCAGAGTGGAAGAGAGTCCAGCCCCTCTCGAGAGGGCTTGTACCGGAACCCAAACTGTGTGTGGAGGCTAGTCCGACTATATCTAGTCAGAATCTTTCTGCCTCGCACACCAGCTCGGGCTCCTTTCCAGCCAGAGAGGTGACATTCCATGTCCCAAGAGCCAGCTTCTGCAGCCGGGGATCAGACCGCCAAGGTCCCCGCCTTTGGCTGCCGCCCAGCTCACATTGCACCCGACCCCTTCGGCCCTTCCCACAGGTGGTGAGCCCATGGGAATGGGGACCCACGTTTCCATTTCGGGCTATGCCCGGCCGGGCCCCATGGGCGAAGGCCCGGCCACCAGACGCTCACCTTCGAGCCCCGCCTCCAGGCCTGGCTCCAGAGGGAGGCCCCGGTGACCCGCGTCCGGGCGAGGGAAAACTAAGTCCATTTATATCACTCATCATAAGGGGCTTGGGTGAGCCGTGCTTTGTCTGACCCCTCACCTAGGACCCGTTTGCCATGGGTGACCCTACCAGGGGCATGAAGCCCCCGACAACATGGCTCCTAGGATCATAGGGGCACGCAAACCCCTCCACCACGATAAGGTGACGACTCGCGGAGGGGTGAATATTACCAGAGTTTTTTTTTTTTCCAGACAGATTTTTTATTTATTTTATGTGGTCTTCAAATATGAAAGACATGGTGATTTTGGTTGAAACTTTAGATTTGTAAGCTGTGTGAAGGTATGCCATTTGCTATAAACATTTAATAGAATAATTCATTTGCATTTAACATTAATGGTTCAAAGAACATTTTTCACACATTTTCACCTCACCAAATCTGCCCCTTTGCAAAACGTTTGGACACCCCTGCCATAGGCCATGCACTTCTCAGGAGATCAAACACAGGCTTAAATTAAAGACATTCGTAAAATATCTGGGTCATTCCAGCGCCCGGGACCAGCTGAGGGGACAATGACGTCCTGGTGAGTAGCAGTCCAATCCAAGATGGACTTGAGTCTGCTCCACGAATCATAGACATTTGCGAAGTTGCGCCACTGGTTGCGTGTTTCTGCAACGGTGGTGTGATTTGGCTGAAATAAGGGGTCACAAAAAGGCTACAACTTAAACCATATCTGGGGAATTCAGAATTAAAACATTAGGGATCAATTGTTACCTTTTGGAAAGGCCACTCATACAAAGGACACTCAGGAATATAGGTTGGGTCTTCCTTTTCTGTTTAGCGCTTTGGACAAGTTTATGTACCCTGAAGAAAAATAAATGATGCGTTAAAGCGCTTTCACGCCATTGTGGAGTGGGGGCGTTCTGACTCTAAGAGGCTCTAAACGCCATCAAGTGAGACAACCAAGGGAATTAAGGCACAGGGAAATAAATGCCATTTCAAAGTCAAAGTCAATTTCTGCTACGCTCTCTAATTTAGCCACCACAAATCACAATCCTAGAGAAAACAATGCTTTCAAATTGTAGCCTGAATGATCACACAGTGGACATGCTCGCCTTCCTCAAGCAAAGTAGCGTCCATGGAGCAGCCGTCAAACTTGAGCAGGTCAACTTCCCACTCAGCGAAGGTCTGGGCATCCGTGTCGTACTGGTCCAAACTGCCAGGGTATCCAGCGCAGGTGGTTGTGCCAACATGGGCATAAATGTCCCATTTAAGACCCTTGGAGTGCACCTGGAACCTTGACTATGTGCCAACACACCAATTGGGACTCACATATTTTAAGTATTAACATCTGTAATTCTAAAAGGTTTTTTTTTTTTTTTTTTCGGGGGGCACTCATGGCAGTGGTCAGTTCCTTTCCTTTGCAAACTGTTATTACGTAGTCTAATCATTTGTGGGTTGCGTTTTTGGGGCTGTTCATGCGATTCTTCTTTTCACTTGTAGTCAGTGCTTCCAGATGGTCCAGCCAACAACAGCAACACTTGCACAGCTGCTGTGATTAAGTCATTCACAGTATTGGTAATCTCATTAATATCGTATCATTATTATTCCTAATCCAATTCATACATTATCCACTATCTTCTTATTCACTCCATCCAATGTCTTCCTCTCCGCCTCTTTCCTCCATCAAAGACAACCTCAACTCGACCAGTTGAGGCAAATGGCCACCCCACACTGAGTCTCGAGCCTGTTTGAGGTTATGTCCGTAAATACGTTTTTTCTCGCCTCCTTCACCTGGTGTTTGCTCATGTGTGGTTCACTTTTGATGTATAAGAAGCATGGTTGTATATTTGCTCCATATGTTAAGTGTCTTGAGATAATCTCTCATGTGAATTGGCAGTCTAAATTAAATTTGGCTTGGCTTGATTGACTGTATGGCACACGGGCCATTGCTTGCCCACCTCAGCTTTATTGTTATTAATTGTTTACTTTTGTTATTATTTGTTTACTTTTACACTCCCATACAGTATAGTCAAGATTTAAAAAGAATACTAATTGCTGATAAATGTAATTTTATAGCATCTCAATGTATGAACATGCATACAATATCCATCTATTTATCCATCCATTTTCTATACCGCTTGTCTCCACGGGGGTCGCGGGCGTGCTGGAGCCTATCCCAGCAGTCATCATATTTCATTCAATTAATGTTGTCACTTTTCTCTTTAAGATGTTATTTAACATCCAAGAAGTTAAAAAGTTAAAAGCACTTGGCGGTTTGTTATTGAAACAGGTTCAAACCTTGTGGAAGCTTTCACTTTGGTCCATGGGTGTCAAATATACGGCCCGCGGGCAGGAATCAGCCCGCAAGGAAGTTCGATCAGGCCCTCATTCGATCAGGCCCGCAGGATAATTTAAAAGTGAAAGAATGCTTAAATAACTCAGAATTCATATTTTAATAATATGCAATTCATGGATTATCCGCTATGGGCACACTGTTTTGATCAGAGTAGGAGACAACATTGTTTTGATCAGAGAAGACAGACCCAACACAGCAGACGGTAACAATGCACCAATTGCTGCTTGTTGCGACGTTGTTTCTACCCTGATTTCTATCCCTCTCCTACACCCTCATTCGTCAAAATGTCATTATCCAAACGAAGAAAAGTAGATACTGAGTGTAGAATTATCACCTAAAAATGGACAACGTTCTATTTATTTATAGATAAGCACGGAAAACCTTTGTGCTTGGTGTGCTTGCAACAAGTTTCGGTATTGAAGGAATATAATATTCGATGCCACTACGAGACTTCACAGCGAAAAATATGACGGCTTGCAAGGACAACTGAGAAGAGATAAGATCAACGAATTGCAGGCGGGTCTGAGGAAACAGCAGTCAACTTTCATCCAGAGCTGACAAGTCAGTGAAGCAGCGGTAAAAGCCAGCTACCTGACTGCAAGCGAAATAGCATTAGCATCAAAGCCGTATTCTGTTACAATGTGTGGTGCATGATAAGGAAGACACGAGTCCAGCTATGTCTCAGTACCGTGTATTCATGCTGCAGGTAGGAAATACTGGAGCAACCACACGTGACACAGGCATATTATAGGTGAGGGCTCTGTGGCTGCCACAGGGTGGCGCAGTATGTCAATACAATCATCCTGTAACCTCTCCATTCCTTTAATAAAATATCCACACTGGAACAATGCTGCCTGTAAATCAACTGTAGACCAACAACATATTAGTAACACCAGATTCAACCTCAGATAGCAATACCTGGTTCAACATCAAATATCAAATATATGGCCATAGAACGTGACACTACATAGTAGCAGGATAAGAACACACCTGTCATCAAAATCACAATAAATCAGAACATCACTTTTGTTTTGTTACATCACTCACTTTCTTTTTTTTTTTTTTTTTAATTCAACAGAATTCACAGTCCACGTGTGTTTGGGAGTGCACCCAGTCCTTGCATGTCGTATTCGAGTGTATGTCAGTGTGTGTGTGTCACAGTCCATGTGTGACCTAGAGGTAAAGTCTATCAGGAGGCTTAATCAGCATCCCACTCCGGGAGAAGGCCTGGCCCTGTTGCATGCGGCGTGGTGTCTCTCTGGCCTGCGGAGAAGACGGCGGTGACCTTGGGGTAGGTGAAGACAGTGGAGACTCCCCGGCACCGCCAAAGCTGCCTCTGTTGCCATCTCTATTTGCAGGCTGCTCTGGACTCAATTCTGGTCGAGCCGGCGGTTGGGCAGGGGTCGCCTCGGCCGGTTGAAGATCAATTCTGTTGCGTCGATATGTTGTCCCCCCCACATCGACCAAATAGGACCGGAGTCCCAACTGCTGCAGGCACACCCCTCGCCTCCATCTGCCTGTCCTGTCTCCCGGGAGCGGCTTCATCCTGATGGGCTGGCCGACGCTCAGCTCCGGCAGATCCCTCGCCGATTTGTCATACACTAACTTCATCGCCTGATGCTTCCCCCTCAGCTTGTCGGGAACCCCTGTGATGACCTGAGGTGCAAGGAGCTGGTCAACCACCGGAAGAAGGGTTCTCAGCCTTCGTGACATGAGCCGGTGGGCTGCAATGCATGCCCTCAGTGGGCGTGTTTCGTCAATGAAGAATGGCCTTCCAGGGATCCTCCTTGGCACGGTCAGCCTTTTTGCACAGGACTTTCACAATCTTTACTGCTGACTCCACTTTGCCGTTAGCTTTTGGGTGCTGCGGTGAGGACATGACGTGTTTGAAGCCCAACTCCCTCGCAAATACACGGCTTCCGGTAGTAAATGCGCAGGCGAGCAGTTCCCCATCTACTGGGGAAACGCAGTCATTGCAGGCAAAACGACCCCAAAAAAAGTTTAATAATACAATTGATTCAGGGTTGGCGGGCCGGATTAAACGGTCCCGTGGGCCGGATGTGGCCCGCGGGCCGTAGTTTGCCCATACCTGGGCTATGGGCTCAATCTCTGTTAATCCAACTAGGAGCTCATGTTGCTTTCTCTGGTACAGTTCCGGAGCAACTGACACACCAAAGGGGAGCTTCAGCCACCGTTTTCTGCCCCATGGTGTCCAGAATGTTGTCATCCGGCTGCTCTCCTCATCCAGTCGGCACTGCAGGAATGCATCACGCGCATCCACTAGCGTGAATATATGTGCCTTGTACAGCACGTCATTTAAAGTGGGTATAAGGTAGTGGGACCGTTTCAGGGCTCGGTTGAGTGGCTTCGGGTCAATGCAAAGTCTCAACTTTTCCGGCTTTTTCACTATGACCAGATTGCTGATCTGTCTGTGGGCTGTGTGACCGTGGTCAAATGTCCGTCCTTTTCGTATTGATCGAGCTGTGCTTTAACAGCTGCCTTGAGGGCCACTGGAACATTCCTGGGGGCACACTGCACAGGCGCCACATTGCTATCCATCTCAAAGTGAACATCACCAGGCAGGGACTGAACTGGGCTGGTGAACACGTCGTGGTATGTTTTGATGAGACGCTCTTTGGTCAGGTCTCCCATCCTGCAGTGTTCCACCTTATGTAGCTCCTCAGGAATGGTGAATCGTATCAGGCTCAGTCTCTCACGTCTCCCCTAAAAGCAAGGGCCTCTGGCCTGTATGCACAACCTCGAAGTCCAGGTTGTGTGTTCTGCCCCCAATGACACACCGTGTGCTGTACAACCCCAGCGAGTTTATCCACTCACTGTTGTACAGCTTCAATCTGGTGAGACTCTTCTGAAGAGTCGTTCTAGGCGCCAGTCTCATCTTGTCCTTCATCCTCATCACATTGCAGGTGGCACCAGAGTCGAGCTGGCACCTCTGGACCCCCTGTTGCAGTGGCAGATTGACAAACCACTTCTTCCCTTGCGTGTTCACAGCTCCCACGCTCTCTGCTGTGTACACATATTGTATCTCTCATCTCCATCACTGTCCTCTTGTTCCCATGCCGACGGGCCATCCATGGCGTTCAACCAGCGTGCGTGCTGACCTCCTTTCATGCGTACTTTACCAAAATGGTTGGCAGTGCCACAAGAGCGGCAAGATTTACCAAATGCAGGGCACTGGTCTCGCCCGCGTTTGTGCCTTGTGCCACAGTACTTGTATTCCCCAGTGTCTCTCATGCCCTAGTGCTGTGAACTGGTGTTAGTGGGCTCAGATGGCCTACCGGCAGACCTGGTGTTGGTGGGCTCAGATGGCCTACTGCATCCATATCTTTGTCCCCCCCTGCGTAGCATTCACGCTCTCTCCAGGCCCAGAGTTGCCCAGTGACATCTTTAATTTGTTGTCCATGACCTCGGCTGCACGGCAGATCATAATTGCCTGATCCAATTTGAGATCATTTTCTCTTAGTAAACGACGTCTGGCACCCTCACAAGCCTGTCCTTTATGAGTTTATCTTTTATAGTTCTGTATTCACAAGAGGCAGACTTTTTCCAGTTACCGTGAGTGTCCCCAGCCATCTTCATGGGCTCCGGAGGCGGCATGTTGGAAGCCATCATTAACGTTATAACGTTACCAACGCGGTGCTAACAGAAACTGCTAAAACTCACCAAAACAAATAAACGCACGCTGTCTCAACAATGGACAGAATATGGGGCATAATCAGGTCCTGCTTGGACTTCTGACACCATGTGTGGTGCATGATAAGGAAGACACGAGTCCAGCTATGTCTCAGTACCGTGTATTCATGCTGCAGGTAGGAAATACAACTGGGGTAACCACACGTGACACAGGCATATTATAGGTGAGGGCTCTGTGGCTGCCACAGGGTGGCGCAGTATGTCAATACAATCACCCTGTAACATATTCCGATGATGACTTTGTTAAACAATGCATGATGAAGGCGGCTGAACTTGTACGTCCCGAGAAGTGACAAGGTTTTGCTAATTACATTAGCCTGACGAGGAATACTATAGCAGAGAGAATTTCGGACCTATCAGCAGATTTAGAAATTGAAACAGAGAGTCAAGTCATTTATTGCATTTTCCATTGGAATTGACGAGAGCACCGACATCGCACAGGATTCATTGACGATGTAAGTGGGTCTTGTTAGGCTACGGATTTTAGTTATTGATCTGACTCCAAATTGCGATCAACACTTAACACATAAATTGCTATGTCCTAATCCACACACTGGCGCACCTAACAATTTTGCGAGTTCGTTCTGTCAAAGAGAAGACCAGTAGATCAATCAGACCAAATTTACCAATTGTTTATTCCTGACAAAGCGCACTAATACAGGCCTGGGTCCCGGGTCCCTCACACTAAAACTCTTGCTTTTTTGTGACCACCAAAAGACGACACATTCTTCCGGGTTGCCCAGTTTTAAAGAAACACAATATGAATATTAAAGCATGCAAAATATTGTGAGATGATTGGTCGATGGCCATCTCCTCCCCGTGTCGGTGCTATCGCTGAGGTCAGGTGGTTGGATTTTCCCGCGAAGCCCGGGCCACATAGACGTGCTGTTGTTCTCGTTCCTCAACGACCTTGAGGTGTTCTCGTCCGGTACTCCCTGTCTGGGCCTATACACAACACTTCAACGAAAACAAGTTCATGCAGTTTGCCTGCACATTCTTCGCCACCCACCAATCCACACGAGCACTCCAATACTAGATATTAATATGATTATAAGTTTAACACAACCTTAAAATATGCTTGCAAACTCCCGAAAGCACATTTCCCTTTACAGCCCTGGCTGCTAAACGTTTGTGCATGTTTGGGACAACCGACCTTTGTGAACAAATTTTTTCAGTAATGAATATCAATAAAACAAAAATGCGTTCAAGGCTCACAAACAAGCACTCAAATGACATTCTGAAAGTGACAGCTAGTCAGGACATGGCACCTGGTATTGATGCATTTGTACAGGCCAAAAGATGACAAGCATCAGGAACAAAAAGAAGTCCAGACTAGTCTAATGCCTTTAAAATGCTGCCTGTTTGCATTGAAAAAATACAGCTCTGTGAAGATGAATCCTTACTGTGGTGATTAAAAAAAGTGTGCAATTTAATGTTAGTCAGCAACTTCATAACAAAAAAGTATGGTGGATTTCTACTGTTCATTCAACTCCATGAATATTCAATATGTATTGTATGTGTATGTGTGTTTCATGTATGAAGTTTACACATTTACAGGACATGTGAATACTTTCTTCTTTACACATTTAATCGCACTTTCCTTAGTTTGTAAGGTGTAGGCAGGGATTAAATTTTGATTTTATATACACGTGTATATGGTTTAATCTTAAAGTGCATCACTGTTAATGTTTTAAATTATGTTAATGTGTTGCTATTAATGTTTTGTAAAAGGAATTAAATTTCAACATTTTCCTAATGTTCTTGTGCTTCTTTACCCCCCCCCCCCCCCCCCCCAAACAAAAAAGAAGGAAAGACATGATATGTTGGTGTTTTGTAGCATAGTATGGTATAATTTTAATGGTCCGGCCCACTTGACATCTATGCGGCATCCCCACTCGAACTTTCTTGTCAAACGGCAAGGTATCATCTTGTAAGAGCATTCAGAAATTTTAGGAGTTGCAGTGCTCTCAATGGCATTGAACCACAAATTACTTTAGATTGTTTTTTGTTGTTTTAGTAATTTATTTTGGGCTTTGCACGCTTTGCACTTTTATGTCCCAAATTGTACTGATCTCCATGTGCGTTATGTACTTCGTGTACCTTATCACAGTTCAGCAGCCAGCCAAACTCATGTATAGAACACTTGAGCCAGGATTCAGAGCGTCTTGCTCCCTTTATTTCCATTCAGTGTTAAACACAACGAGTAAAACTGCAAGTGAAACAACAAACACACTTAGTTTCTTCTATAAGTATTCTTCTTATAAATACTAATAAAGTTATCCAACAAAACAATGATAACTTACAGCCGTTGATCCGTGAGCATAAGGAGAGGAGAAAGATTCGCTTAGATGACGCGAGTAACGCTAACGTCTCTCAAACGCATCAGTTGTCAAGTCGCTTCAACAGAAACATGCGCAGCTTCCAGTGCATTTCGAAATAAATTTCCGATTTGCTTCCGAACGACACATAACCATCGTGTATGCTTCCTTACATAGAAAACATTTCTTAGCATAAAGTATAGATTAAATACATCTGTTTTAAGTACACAAACAATTTTAACATCATGAAAACAATTCTGAGGGCAGAACACAAATTATAAATGTTTTCTTGTTCTTTGGGAAAACAAGTTAAGAAATAATACAGTCACTAAAAATGTTTAAAGTTGGTTGAAGCAAATATAATGTTACTTTAAATATTTTGGACTTCATTTGTACATCCTTTGTTTCCTACTTCAGTCTGGCACCTATAGCAAATTGTTTGTGGTTGCACATTCTGGACCACAGTCATGTTTTTGTTTCAATTCATTAAAGAAAAAGACAATTCTAGTATTTTTATGCTGTATTTCAGACAATACGGAAGGTCGGAAAAAACACATTTTTGATCGCTGGATACTAGTGTGAATGGAATGAGAAAAAACAATGAGAAAATGCCACTACGCTGGAGGGTAACAGCAACCTTTTTTTTTATTCGCGGGAAGAAAATAACAATTAACTTTTCATTTTTGGAACAATGAACTTAGTTAATAAATTTTCAGTTATGAACTATGAACAGAACTAGTGCATTTTAAAAGTTGTGAACTGAACTTTGAACTAGTTCATGTGAAAATGAACTTTCCGAACACTGCTTACCAAATACTGCACTTTGCCACATCAAATATGGCGGTGACATCGCCGTACGATTCTGCACTCTGCGGGTGCGTTCAAAAGTAAGCACAACACAAGGAATAGGACATGTGTTTGCGCGTACCAGTGAACCAGTGCTCGGACGTACATTTTCCTAACGCGCCCAGTATTACGTTGGGAGTGTACTACAATGACGCAGGTTTACAGGCGCGTTCGAAAATAAACTCAGAGCGCACCGGTTCAACAAAAACATGGAGTTGCTCAAATTTGCAGTTTGGTTATTGGTACTCATAAACTGTAGTGTGGTAGTCGCTGATGGTGTAGGGGTACACTCGCTTGTCTTGTGTGCAGACACCGTGAGTTCGATTCTCACATATGATACGTGTGCGTGTGTGCGGGTGCGTGTGCGTGCGTGTGTGCGTGTGTGTGTGTGCGTGCGAGCGTGTGTGTGCGTGTGCGTGTGTGTGTGTGAAAAAAAAAAATGAAGTGCCGGTGTTGTGCTCGATTTGGTTCCCCTGTTAGCGCACAAGGCAGTCCAACAATGTACGCCAGTGCAGGCAGTGGTCAGAAATATATGGGAGTCAAGTCCTATCCGATCATATCTACTTTCAGAGTAAAAACGTCCGAACGCGCCTGTGATGCATGCAACGCGGAAGTTACATTTAAGCGTTTTTCTTCTTTTTTTTTTCGTAAAGTGACTTTCACAATTTAGGATTATTGCAATTTATCTTTAGCTTTCTTTTTTTTCCATCTGCCTCCAACATTAAAATCAAACGCGTTTGGAAACTCAGAACTAAACATGAAACAGCCTCTATCTTTTTCAACCCAAATAATACATTTTTCACTGTCGAGCAAATTGTTCTTGCGGACGTTATATATATATATATATATATATATATATATATATATATATATATATATATATATATATATATATATATATATATATATATATATATATATATATATATATATATATTCGCTTACACGTGAAGGAGGTAAAAGTGCTTAGTCATTCCCCAAACTGGTTTAAATTAACTTCTGAGGGCCAAAGTGAGGGTGGATCCTACCGGCTTTTTGTGATTGGATGTGCTACAGCAGGCGAACCCGTACAAAGGCTGCAACACTTATAAACGTTCACAGATGCTGCCTGCCAGTCAGTAACTCAACGAGGTTGAACTTTGAACACTACCTCTGGAGAAAAAAATGTCTTTTATAAAAGTAGATCCTACATGTGATTTCTCTTTCCACAACCTACCATATGGTGTATTCTCCACATTGGATCATGTAAGTAATTTTGGTTTTTGTTCTATGAATTTGCATAGAACAAGAAAAGTGTAGCTTTTGAAGCAATAATTAATGTTTTTTGCCTGAATACTTTTTGTTACAGAAGCATGCTAAAGTAAATGTAAGAATGAACCCTGAAGGAATCACAGAGATCATTTGAAAAGTTGTATTTCCTCAGCCCAAACGTCGCATTGGGGTTGCCATTGGAGACCAGATACTGGACCTGAGTGTGATACTCTCACTGTTTCAAGGACCTGTGATGGCCAAACATCAGGATGTCTTCCAACAGGTATTTTCTTTACACAGTGAAGCATTGTACAGTATTTTCCTCAATAAGGCTCTAGGATTGACAAAATTAAACATCCATCCATCACGAGGGTCGCAGGCGTGCTGAAGCCTCTCCCAGTTGACTTCAGGCAATAGGTGGGGGACATCCTGAACAGGTTGCCATCCAATTGCAGGGCACGCAAAGACGAACAACCATTCACACTCACACCTACGGACGATTTGGAGTTGTCAATCGGCCAACCATGTTTTTGGGGTGTGCGAGGAAACTGGAGTACCCTGAGAAAACCCACGCAGGCAAACACCACAGGAAGGCCGGAGCCGGAATCAAACCCACCACCTCTGCATTGTGAGGCGGACGTGCTAACCAGTGCCCCACTGTGCTGCCCCAAAATTAAACAGTATTACTATTTTACTTTTGCAAATTTAACAGTGGTATGACAAACTTTTTTTCAAAAACAATATTGGAAACAATATAATTACCACTGACGTCTTTCAGACATTCTAAAACCCTGGAATGGGTTCCATCACATAATTGGTGCTAGCCATATTTTAGCAAATATTTATTATACACTGTGACAGCAATCCATTTTACACACACTGCTTGTCAAATCGTTACATGCACACATCCACAATGTTGGGTTTTTCTATGCATATGATCTTGTGTTCTATATTCCAGCCTACACTAAATGCTTTCATGGGTCTGGGATATGAAGCATGGAAGGAGACCAGAAGTACTTTGCAGTTTTTGCTCTCAGCCAATGAGAGCACTCTCAGAGACGACTGGACTCTACGCAGGAGGTGAGTCTCTAAAGTATAGTTCATCATTTTCACCAAGTTACTGTTTTGTATGTTTGTATTCTGGTCATGTTATGAGTGAAGTCACACAAGTTTTTTTTTTCACATGATCACACGATAGCACGATTGGCATTAAGAGCAGTAAAGTCAGCACCATGCTTGACAGTGCCTAAACAAGTTAGCATGTCCATCAAGCAAGTACCGTATGGACAATTTAAGAAAAGTGTCACATACCTTCAAAATTTGTATTATGATTAATATGAAGCCAGACATCTTATGAAATCACAGCTACCAGAATCACAATACATTGATTAGCTACGTATAACATTAACTGTAGTCCTCTTTCGGAGCTGATGTTGAGAAAAGGTAGGTTCGATGATGAGCACCAGCAAGTTTTATTACCTGGACTTCTCTTCTTACCGTAACTCACTGTGAGTCACTCATGTTCTTATATGACCAGTAAGTAGTTTTTTTAGCTTTATTTTAATAAACTGTTATCAAATGGGAAAAAGCATCAATGTGTCTTGGATCATGCTGATTTTAAGGTTGACTTGATTTAGATTCAGGGAACTACTTGTTTAGTTTATATTTACGACTGTCTTATGCTTGTTAATTTGCTTTTCTTCAAAATCAGCTTTTCCCTTCACCTCGTCTTCTGCATTTTTTGCATTTAACCTCCTGTTTTACTGTCCTTGTCAGGTCTGTATCATACTTTAAGTTTCCTGTGTTTGGCTTCCCTGTTTTTATTCCTTTTATTTTTTAATGTGTTTGGTCTTTTAATACTCTAATTAGCAACAATTTCCACTGGGTTATATGTTTGGGAGTTTTCCTGACCACATGTGTGGGCTGCTTAATCTGCTACATTTGGGTCCCTTGCCATTCTTTCTTTCCTCCTCTGGCACAGTAGTTTATACAAAGAAAACCTTCAAGTAAGGCAGCTCGGTGGGCCACTGGGTAGCACGTCCGCCTCACAGTTAGGAGGGTGCAGGTTCGATTCCACCTCCCGCCCTCCCTGTGTGGAGTTTGCATGTTCTCCCCGGCCCCGCGTGGGTTTTCTTCGGGCACTCCGGTTTCCTCCCACATCCCAAAAACATGCTTGGTAGACCGATTGAGCACTCCAAATTGTCCCTAGGTGTGAGTGCGAGTGCGGATAGTTGTTTGTCTCTGTGTGCCCTGCGATTGGCTGGCAACCGGTTCAGGGTGTCCCCTGCCTACTGCCCGTTGACGGCTGGGATAGGCTCCAGCACGCCCGCGACCCCCGTGGGGACGAAGCGGTTCAGAAAATGGATGGATGGAACCTTCAAGTATTATCTCTTCACATTAATTTATTTGTTTGTTTTTTTTTTGTCTTCAAATGTGTAATTACTTTGTTGTTGCTTAATGTATCACACTCTTGTTTTCATCTAACGTGTTTTTCTTTTGGTGTTGCAGAGCTTTTGTCCCACAGAGCGCAGCCATAATGCATCTTCCCGCAGATATTGGTAGGTTGACACACAAATGCACAACATCATCACAGACATAAAAATATTCTATTTGGACAAATACAAATTTATCTGTGTGAATTATTCCAATACAGATCGATTTGAAATTAAACAAGGAAAAGATAAAATGAGACATTCTCATAATTTAAAGTTAAAGTCCCAATGATCGTCACACACACATCTGGGTGTAGTGAAACTTGTCCTCTGCATTTAACCCATTGCCGTGTGATTTTGATCCATCCCCTGGGGGAGAGGGGAGCAGTGAGCAGCAGCGGTGCCGTGCTCAGGAGTCATTTGGTGATCTAATCCCCCAATTCCAACCCTTAATGCTGAGTGCCAAGCAGGGAGGCAACGGGTCCCATTTTTATAGTCTTTGGTATGACCCGGCCGGGGTTTGAACCCACAACCTTCTAGTCTCAGGGCGGACACTCTACCACTAGGACACTGAGCTGGTAAACAATTCCCAAGTCTCCTGCTGCAGTGTATCAGATTTTATTTGGTCAATTTACACAAAGGACAAAGAATTTCAAACACAAACTTGAATTTGATTGTTTCTATGTAAATGTATAATCCAAATGGCTGTTGATGAGATTGAAGGAGAATATTATAAAATAGACAGCAAAAGGTTATTAAGCGTAGAAATCTATGATCTTATGAGCCAAAGGATCAGACCCTGAGTCAAACGTGACAAATACAGTATAATAACAGAGATGCCAAAGTAACAGGCCAGGGCTGTTGGCTGATCAAGGATTTTCCGAAGGGCTCATGCAGTAACACTTCTTAGCTCTAGGTAGAAGTGTCTCCTTATAATGTACCAGGAAAGTACAGTATGTACTGTACTAATCAATTCAGGGTTATGCTAGTTGAATTCAAAAAGATAGTTCTTGCTTGCTTTTAAATATTACATTTAGCATATTACTCACCAAGTACATTTTACAGGGGATTTATCTGGCTTTGGGTCATTGTTTGAAATGTATTTATTTATTTACAGGTGATTACACTGACTTTTATTCATCCAGGGATCATGCAACCAATGTTGGCACTATGTTTCGAGGGAAGGAAAACGCCCTAATGCCAAACTGGTAAACTAACATTAATACTTGAATGGTACACCATCTGCAGGCAAGTGCTCTTGGAGAGAGAGGATTGTGTGAGACCAACTGCCCAGCGCTCTTGGCGCTATGATGTGAACAGTCACAGTTCAACGTTCATTTTATTGATGAAGGTGATGCTCATATTATATTAGCACAAGGGCATTCCAGCACAGCAGCATAAGCGTTGCCTCTGGCCACCTCTGCCTCGAAGCACAAACATAATTTATTTCCAGGTCTTTGTTGTAGGAATGCCAAGTCATCTTGCTTTCTTGGGTTAGACACTGAACTGCCTAGAAGATGATTGGCAAAATACTAGTATTCTCATCCGCTATAAGAGGGCCGGTGTCCTGCATGTTTTCTATGTCACCCTGTTGCAACACACCTGATTCAAATGGTCAGATAATTAGCAAGGTCTGCAGAAGTTGGACAACTATCCTGATCATTTGAATCAGGTGTGTTGCAGCAAGGAGACCTATAAAACATGCAGGACACCGGCCCTCGAGGACTGGAATTACCCACCCCTGCGCGATATCCTCATGGTGATTTTGTCACCTCTTTCAGTTGAATTTGGGTTGGAGATTATGTAGTTATACAAGAGTACTATTGTACACTATGTGTATGACAAGGCTGAGTTCCCCTTTTATAAACAGCCCAAGCCTGAGAGGCCAGACATTGTTGCTGCACGAAAGAAGCTGGCTCAGAGTCTCTCTTTCCAAAAAATTGGAAGCCTCAAATCATCCAGATTATTTTAGAGAGGAAAAGTTGTAGCCCAAGTAATACAATTTTGATAAGTTGGAGTTTCGCATAGTAATTACTTTTGTCTTGCTTCAATTATCCACTAAATAAAAATAAAACCTGTACTATTGTGTTCTTCATATTCTGTATTTCAGAAGCAATGTCCTTCAGATAATTATGGTACCTAAAAACAGTTAAAACAATTTGATTAGTATTTTTTATTGTCTTTATTAATTGGCACTTTATCTTGTGCAGGTTAAGACTTCCTGTGGGATATCATGGTAGAGCATCATCTGTGGTTGTTTCTGGTACGCCCATTCGTCGGCCGTTGGGCCAGATGAGACCCGACCAGAGTAAGTTCACAATGGCACAACTCTAAGTTTGAACTATGCTGATTATTGTTGACCAAACGTACCAGTAAATGAAGCGCATGCATAAAAATTTCCAACAATATGAGTATAAATGTTATATTTTAGCTAAAGAAAAAGCCTTTACGTCTTATTATATTATTAAATGATAAATTGTTACACAGTACATTGTACACATTATGAATATTTCAGAACAGAGAACAGTACAAGTGACCATAAATGATGAAAGTTACAGCAATGTTACTTTCCTTTGTTGCAGCAAAACCTCCTGTGTTTGGTCCGTCAAAGCAATTGGACATTGAACTGGAAATGGTGATTATATTTTTCTCTCATTTTATCACATGCATATTTGTAAATGTAACTCTATAAAAAAAAAAAGCTATTTAATTGAAATATATAATTTTTTTAATATGTAAAAATATACATATGTTTTATTCTCTGTTTAGGCTTTCTTTGTTGGCAGGGGGAATTTGCTTGGGGAGCTAATCCCCATTGAGAAAGCCCATGAACATATCTTTGGCATGGTACTTATGAACGATTGGAGTGGTAAGAACATCTGCACAACCATCACTTGCCCTGCATTAAATTCACAAAAATAAATTGGTCAGGCCAGTGCAGTCAGTGAATTGTGTTGGATTTAATAAACACTAACTAAAAGTGAAAACATTCCACCCCATGACCCGCAATAGGATAAGCATGGGAGAAAGATGGATGGATCAATAGTGCGCTACCATGCACCTTGTGTGTCTATGCATATGACATTTTTTACATCAAGATGTGAAGTACTGTAAATGTTCAGGCCTTGTCGCGTAAAAAAATCAAATAAATAATAATAATAATTACTTAGCCATAGAAGCTTGGGTAAAGATATGTATCATGCATTATTTAGAATTTAAATCTCCTCAAAATGCCTTGGACACAATAGCTTTGTGATCAATAATCATGTTGGAATTTTCGCATCTTCTTTTTTTCTTTTTGAAATTAGCAAGGGAGAAGCCATGCTTCATGAAAGTGAGTCATATCAACACCCCTTCCCATTTACAGCTGGGCCAATTATTAATATGGATTTCATTACCATGACGACCGGTGTTAGTGCAATTACTTTATTTACAATTACCGTATTTTCCGCACGATAAGGCGCACTGAAAGAACCTTCAATTTTCTCAAAAGCCGACAGTGCGCCTTATAATCAGGTGCGCCTTATATATGGACCAATATTGAGCCACTACAGCAGGCGTGTCCAAAGTCCGCCCCGCGGGCCAAATGTATATATCTTATATATGGACAAAGTTTTAAAATGGGCCATTCATTGAAGGTGCTCCTTATAATCCGGTGCATCTTATATATTGACAAAATTTTAAAATGGGCCATTCATTGAAGGTGCGCCTTATAATCTGGTGCACCTTATAGTGCAGAAAATACGGTAGTTACAGTTATTAGTTATCTTTCTAGAAAAGTAATTGAATTAATAATTGCATCACACCATCATAAATATAATTAGTTACTAAGAAAAGTAATGATTGCATTACCTTTTCAAAAATGTTCAATTATGTAAAAGAATTCAGATTTTTGAGCAGGTTAGGGAGGAGAGCATCATAGACCAGTACTTCATTTAACTTAATATTTACTGAACAACTATGTAAAATAAGCATAAAATAAATAATACATTGTCACACAACCTTCGCACAATTGTTCACATCGGCCGGGCGTGCACACTTTTCCAATTTTTTTTTACCTTCATTTGCCCATACAAGCTGTGTTAGCATATTTGAAACATTACCAACAGACACATATTTAAGGTATTTTAAGGCCCCTATTTAGGTATAATAAAAGACACAATATCTGAATTTTAAAGGTAATGCAGGTCGCCAGGGTAAGGGGGGCGGGGGAGACAGTTCAAGACGGTTCAAATGGGCAATGTTAATTTGCAGACATTTAACTTTGAAAGCATACTTGTACTTTGATTTTATCCTGCATTATAGATGTAAATGCCGTCCCTTCATATTTTGTCAGACAAACATAGTAGATGAAGATTACATGGTAAAGTCAACTCCCATCAATTCGATAACGTTCCAAGTCTCTAAAGAATGATGATTGCTCAGAAATCCCTTAAAATAGTATAATCTATAGTATTGTTTCATCCTCTCATGTATTCCTGTATGGATGTATGATTGCTCCTTGATTTAGGAAGCCTTTGTACCTCAAAATATTTTTAACATTAGTTTACTGGAACTTATATTTTAGTACGGAGGCTACGTTTATATGATGACAATCTGAACAAGACGCAAAAGTGGCGTCTCGTCACCAGTTTTTATTTTGCGTTTTATGAGCGTTTATCAGACAGAATGTGCGTGTATATGGTGGCGCGAGTGGGTGGGATTTTATTCTGTAGGTGGTGTCCCTTTGTCGCTCATATGCGTTCTACGTCAATGATCTGCTACGAAAGCCAAAAAATTAACAGACACACCATCTAGTTCCCCTCCCCACTCAGTCTAAGTAATTAGTAAGTGAGGTTAGAATATAAAGACTAAATAACCTGTGCTTGTCTGTACGTGTATAGCAACAAAAGACCTCATGTTCATGAACATATAATCTCTTTCAGCTCGGGACATTCAAGCTTGGGAGTATGTCCCTCTGGGTCCATTCTTGGGGAAGAACTTCGGAACAACAATCTCACCCTGGGTGGTCTCCATGGAGGCCTTGTTACCCTTTGCAGAGCCTAATCCCATTCAGGTTTGACCATAGATGCAAACACTATAAATTCGTGTGCTATCAAACTGTGAATGAGCTGGCAACTTCAAGTGTTGGTATTTTCATAGATGCACACTTGGGATATTTAGAAAGAAGTCGTTTGCGCCATCGTGAGTGTGAACATCTGACTTCCTTTGCAGCCACTTGAAGCGTCTCTTATAATTGCCTTTAAATTCCGTGTGTGTGTGAGAGGCAGACAGTCCTTGGCATGACAGAAGCAGAAACTCATTTGCTAGAGTACATGCAGGAGCTTGAGGCTTGCAAAGTATGTTAATATGGAACTGCGGTCAGACCTGTATGGGCAATCACAGATAACTGCTGTGAAGTTGGAACTTGGCGACTGACTTCCACCCTGACAGTACGTGTTCGTTTGTGACATGATGTAAAGCAGGAGTGTCAAACTCATTTTTTTCGCGGGCCGCATTGTAGTCATAGTTTCTTTCGGAGGGCCATTATGACTGTCAACCAAAATAAATGTATGAGTACCTCATATTATATACAGTAAAAGCTACAAAACAAACTGATGAACAATTCGTTTTCAAATCAAGATTCAAGAGTTTTCATTCGCCATGTTTGAGCGTGCCAAACAAGGAATTTGACTTCGGTAAATCACAGCCTCTGTTCAACATTTAACACTAACAACAACACTCAGGAGATGTGAAAAATGGCAAATATTCTCAAACATCCCCTGATCTTAAACTCCCAAGAGGGCAAGGAAAAACTCAAAACTCCAGCTAGGGGAAATGAGAAACCTTGAGAAGAGACCACAGATGGGAGGGTCCCTCTTCTAGGATGACCAGGCTGCAATGGATGCAGAGAGGACACATAGTCAAGTCAAGTCAAGTCAAGTTTATTTGTATAACCCTAAATCACAAACAGTCTCAAAGGGCTTCACATAGCCAAAAATTGACAATTATTCTCAAAGCATCCCCTGATCTTAAGCTCCCAAAAGGGCAAGGAAAAACTCAAAACCCCTGCCAGGGGAAAATGAGAAACCTTGAGAAGGGACCACAGATGGAAGGATCCCCCTTTCAGGATCACCAGGTTGTAATGGATGCAGAGAGGGCACAAGTAATACATATTATGAAAATCAATGAAAAAATGGATGTCGGAGGTGCCCTCGATTGTCCTGGTAGTGTCTTCAAGGAGGTTGAGCTGCAGTTTCTTCATCTTGAATTGGTCCCCGAGAACATAGTACAACCAGTGTAGACAATTCAAAAAAGTTGTGGAGAGCAGGATGTTATTGCACAGTAATGACTCTGAGTGAGTTCATCAGAGCAACAGCCTGGGGGAAGAAGCTGTCTCTGTGTCTGCTGGTTTTGGCGTACAGAGCTCTATAACGCCGTCTGGAGGGGAGTAGTTCAAACAGACTGCAACCTGGGTGAGAAGGGTCTGTAGAGATGTTACTTGCGCATTTCCTGGTCCTGGACAGGTACAAGTCTTGGATAGATGGGAGGTTGATTCCAATTAGACGAAAAAAAACTCAGTTAAAAAAAAAAAAGATATTAAAAGTGAAGACAATTCGCAATTCTAGTAATGACACGAATTTGATGCACAATTTGTCTTCGCGAGCCACATAAAATGATGTGGCGGGCCGTATCTGGCCCCCGGGCCTTGAGTTTGATACCTGTGATGTAAAGGCTTAAAGGCATTACAGACGATCTTTCCAACAACTCAGAAACCATAGCCTATTTGTCCCTCTTCCCCACCCTTCCCTGTTGTTTTTAGGAAACGCCTCCACACTCTCATGCACGGATGCCATATTTGAAGTTGTATTCTCAAAGACGTCAAAAACAGGCTTTTCTTTTGCGAGAACCTCACATCATCGCGACGTTCATCAGAAATTTTCACTCAGAAGTCAACCAGGGAACGCTACAATGAAGCCAGAGTGTCCAAAATTCGCAGAGTTTTAATCACATTACAGGTACTGTACTTGGCGCAGACGTGAGCGACCATGAATATCAACAAGGAAATAAAACACAAAAAACAGATTGATTGACTAATTAACTGATCAATTTTGCCATCATTCACGCCTGCACAATGATTGGTTGAGGTTGTTTCTCACAGAGCGCGCGATTTATAGATATTAATATACATATTTGAAGACGGGCTATTTAACAGTCCATCTGTGGTAAGTGGGGAGAAATTTGAGAAATATTACAAAATATGTTCTAAATAAGTATCTCTCTAATACCTTTAAAATTGCATTATGTGTATACACTGTCACGGAATGAGTGGAGCTGGGCGACCAAATGCAGCTTGGACCAGGGTTTATTGAAGCAAAAGGTAGTTGGAAGGGAGGATAAGGGGAACAAACCAACAGAACCGGTAAACTAACATAACTTCACGGAGACAGAGTGACAGGGAACCGACAGACCAACTTGGAGAGAAACTAACCGAACCGAAAGACGAGACAAACCAACGTGACTACAGACGAGAGATGAGAACAATCCGACAGGGGAGTGAGGGGCAGACAGGACTTAAAAACACGACGGGTAAAAAGAGGCAAGTGACTGTGATTACATTGATTGTGAGGTAACACAGGAGAGGAGGGGCGACACGAACAGAAAGCATGGTAACATATACACATAATAAAACAACCGGGGACGAGTCATGACACACAGCCTAAGTCACTAATCATTGCCTTCACGGAAGTCGAAATTTGGTTCATAAGGGGATGCAAAAAATTGAAAGAAAAGTTCATAAGTATAGACGTCCATAATTAGAAGCACCACTGCATATAATTCACATATTCAGGTACGATTTATTTGTTAAATTCTTGTTAATTAAACATATTTAATTTTAATTAATTAAATCTGATATTGAGGGCTATACTGTTATTGTGAAGGGATGCAATTGATTCAGTGATCTGAATTTTGAATTATATTGCTCAGTACTAAAAGTAAGAAATATCTGATAACAGTAACAAAAAATCTAATGAAGGCTAAACCGTATTGTTAAAAGTCACCCCGGAATATAGGTCGCATTAGCCATAAAATGCACAGTAACGTGAAAAAAAACATATATAAGTCGCTCCGGAGTATAAGTCGCATTTTGTGGGAAATTTATTCGACAAAATCCAACACCAAGAACAGACATGAACGAGCAACAACAGGCTAAACGATAGGTATGCTAACGTGACATAAACACAAACGAAGAGCTGAGAACGGGCCTAACGTAACATTCAGAGTTATTCAAATAACTATTACATAAATAACACGTTTATAAAACCATCTGTGTCTATCGATTGTCCTTTATGTTAACAATGCCGGCCGGCCGCGCACCGCTGACAGTGCTTGCACTTAAAAATATTCCACAGGCCCATATAACGATAATATAATATAATTTATATATCAAATAACTATTATATAAGCAATAATATTATCAAACCATCTGTGTCACTCCAAATCATTAAATCCATCGCTCAAATTCCTCGTCCTTTGTCAACAACGCCGCGCGTGCGCCCTGACGTCAGCCTCATTGTTATTCCACAGATCTAGTATATATCTATATTGTAGCGTTAACAAAGTACAAGGAAAGACGTGGGTTTGGTAAACGGCTCTTTATTTAACAAAACAAGAGTTCAACGAGCCAACAAGTACTGAACTGTAACGATAAAAACATATACAAGTTGCTACACGAAATAAAATATATCAAATAACTATAACATAAATAGTTCACCGTCACACGGCCCCAAGCACCGGCGTTGACTTCCAGGCGTGTGGCAGCGTGGACTTCCATCCCCGGAGGTGGCACTTCTAGCCACGGAGGTGGAAGAGAGCTCCATAGAATAGGACCGGGCGTGCGTAAAAGCCATGTCCAAGCCCCATCCACCGTCCACGGACAGCTACCCGGCCAAGCACCGGCCCCCGAATTCCATCCACGGAGGTGAAAGAGAGCTCCGTATAGTAGGACTGGGCGTGCGTAAAAGCCATGTCCGAGCCCCATCCACCATCCCCAGACAGCCACCCGGCCGAGCGCCAGCCCCCGACTTCCATCCACGGAGGTGAGAGAGAGCTCCGTGGAGTAGAACCGGGTGTGCGTAAAAGCCATAATAGTTTTTCAAACCTTCTGTGTCACTCCAAATCATTAAATCCTTCAAACTCTTCGTCCTCCGTGTCACTTACAAACAAAGCCGCTAATGATGCCGGTAGTACGTGGGGCCCTTCGTCATCTTCGTCATCCCGTGATCAAATCTCTGTCCTTTATATAAACAACCGCCGCGCGCTGACGTCACTTGAAATTCAAATTACAGTAATCCCTTGCTACATCGCGGTTCGTTTATCGCACTTTCACTTTTTTAATTTTTTTTTTATTTTGAAAATTTGTGAAAAAATTCACATATTAGTCGCTCCTCTGTATAAGTCGCCCCCCCCCCACCCCACCAAAGCTACGAAAAAAAACGTGACTTATAGTCCGAAAATTACGGTAATTACAATTAGGCACTTGGACCTGCATTGTAAATCTAGCCGCAAGAATGAATGAATCAGTCATTTCGCCATTTAGAATTGTACTTTATTCCTTATTTCAGCCTATGGCAACATGTATTAACTTCAAAGTTTCTTAATTACCTCTAGAATATACTTCATGTCATTCAGTTTTTGCATATTTCTGGCTCCTTTGCATAGAATGATGAGGTGAATATAGCATAGGCCATAATTTTAATATTGGGGAAGATTGTGTGTTTTCATTATTATATATTTGTTTTATTATTTAATAACTACTTCTATGAGTGTTATAAAATGTAGTTTCTTTGCCCCACCCCCGTCCCCGACCTCTTCTTACAGGATCCACAGCCACTCCCCTACCTCCAACATGAAGATGCATACACATTCAACATCAATCTATTTGTATCACTAAAAGGTATGGAGGAAACGAACTTTTTCTTTCTATGTGAATTTGTCTAACAACCCGCACACACTGACTCAAGTTCTGTACTCCATGGGTTACACAATTCTTCCTGTCTCTCACCCACTTGGTTTCACATCATAACATGACCTTCCACCTATTCTTAACTTAGACTTAGACTTAGACTCAACTTTATTAATCCCTTGGGAATACTCTTTCAGGGAAATTCAGGCCCCAGCAGTAACCAAACATTATGTAACTCTTCCTGCTCACATAATTCTCTATCACAGGTGCACATGCTCTGACTTGAAAAGCACTTTTACATAGAAAACAAACACAATTCTCAGTTGTCAGCTATGTTGTCTAAATGTAAATAAAAACAAAATATGTACAGTGATTTGAAGACAAGATGTTTAATGTTAAATATTCACTCATTTTGAATTTGAAGCCTGAAGCACATTCCAAAATAGCTGGGACAGGCACACTACATTTTACTACATGTCCTTTTCTTTTAATAACACCCAATAAGCGGTTGTGAAATGAGGACAGCAATTGTTAAAACTTGGTTGAAGGAATTCTTGCTTGCTCAAAAGTCCAAGATCTTCATTGTCATGTTACGTTTAATAACGCACCAAAAGTTTTCAATGGACACTCATCTGGACTGCTAGCAAGCCAGTCAAGGTTTCAGACTTTTTTACTACAAAGCTATACTGTTGTAACTTGCAGAATGCGTCTAGGTGTTGTCTTGATGGAAAAAAAGCAAGAACATGTCTGAAAAAGACATTGCTTGGATGGCAGTGTATGTTAGTCCAAAACCTGGAGGAACCTTTTAGAATCACTGGTGCCATCAGAGATGTGCACGTTACCCAACACAGATAATGTCTTTTGAACTTTGTGCGAATAAAAATCTAGTTGCTCCTTTTTCTTTTAGGCCTCGAGCACACGACGAATTGCGCACACAGTTTTTCACAAAGTGGTCAAAATCGTCCATCTTTAGTTGTGAACAACTAACTGAGCTTGTTGGGGCTTTTTTTTCTTTTTTCATACCCCAACATGACACTCACCTGTTTCCAATTAACATGTTCCAAACTGGTGTTTGTTGTTGTGCCAGTTTCCAGTTTTTGGGAATATGTTAAAGGCATCAAATTCAAAATATTTAAAAATATTAAAAAAAAAAAAAAACGTTCATCAGTTTGAACATAAAATACCTTATCTTTGTGTATTCAGTTGAATATAGGTTGGACATTTTTAATGTGTTCATTTCATTTACATTTTACACAAAGGTTGTGGTTTCGATTTCACCTCCTGCCCTCCATGTGTGGAGTTTGCATGTCCTCCCCATGGCTGCGTGGGTTTTCCCGGGGGACTCCATTTTTCTCCCACATCCCACAAACATGCTTGATGGGCCGATTGAGCACTCCAAATTGCCCATAAGCATGAGTGCGGATGGTTGTTCGTCTCTCTGTGCCCTGCAATTGGCTGGCAACCAGTTCAGGGTGTCCGCCACCTACTGCCCTATGACTGCTGGAATAGGTTCCAGCATGCCTGCGACCCCCGTGGGGACGAGCGGTACCGTTAATGATTTAGTCATATTTTTTTTTCTCCTTCAGGGCATCTTATGAAAAAATCTTCTAACATCTGCACTTCAAACTTCAAGGTAATACTCTGTATCTTTAACTATTACATAGTTACATGTGACATATGACAAACTATGCTCGTTTTTTCCCCAAATAAAATGAGTACGGTACTAGTTTTGTGTGAGAGAGAGAGCGACAGAGACAGAGAAAGCGAACACAGTGTCTGATGCTCATGGCTTAAATATGGCCTGTTCGTCACTTTGCATTACAGGCCAGTCAGATAAACAAGTACAAAGGCACGACTGATTGATTATTTGACAAGTAGTCCATGTCTCCTATCAAAGACAGGCAAAAGAGTTCTGAATACATGCTTTGCATCCACAATCAATAAACACTCCTCTTACAACTGTTATGATGAAACTGCTAGGACAATGCTTATTAATGCTCATCTCTTCTATGTCTTTAGTACATGTACTGGACAATGAAGCAACAGCTTGCTCATCATACAGTCAATGGCTGCAACATCAGACCTGGAGATCTGCTGGCATCTGGTACAATTAGTGGACCTGTGAGTTTCTGACAACAAAGTATCAATTTTACTTTTATTTTCTTAATATAGGAGCTGTGTACTTTGTAACGGAGTATTTTGAACATTTGTGACCCCATGAGGCTAGACCTTCCTTAAGTCTTAAGTTTTATAAACGGTGTCGGCACACAAGACAGTCAAGTGTACCCCTACACCATCAGCGACTCCCGTCTCAGCTGAGCAGTTCACAACCTTCTATGTCCGCAAAGAATTTGAGAATGCGCTGTGGTTTCTCTCTGGACTTCTCTGGACTTGTTGACATTCACATTTGATCGCTGCAGTCATCTCAAGAGTCAGTCTCATATAGTATTTATTAACATATTTACAGTGTAACCGAACACCATTACATGACTCGTCATATTTCTTCACGTTTATGTGGGTGCCACCAAAGTGTTCAGTAGAGAAGCTACACTTAACCGGTGTTAACTTCAAAAACTCTTATGTTCCACCCAACATCCCACATACCCACCCCTTTGAACCCAAATGAAATTCCATTCTGATTTGCCCTGTGATGAATATTTTCATTCCATTTACCAATCAGCGGCTTTTACTTTGGGACAATAATGAGCCACATTTCCCCCTATTTTCAGACATGTTACAGACCAAAATAGTAGCTGAATTCGTGCATTTTCTGTCTACTTTTCCATTTGACACAAAGTCCTGTTTTTGAATAACAGATAACAATGTAACAAATGTTTTAAAAAATCTGATTATTAATAAAACAGAATCATTGATTATTTAAGAAAAAATAGTAGTTGTAGCTTTAAATTTGAAAATTTTAGACTGCATCTACGTTATCGTTATAAGCATCTTAAAACACTTATTGGAACATACCTAGTCTCTCGTACTCAAAGCTACTGTCTTACATGTGTTAGAGATTCGCTCACTCCAACTTATTTTGCAAGAACCACACGGGAGACAAGTAAGTCCTTTTAGACCCCTGCAGGTGGAGAGTCCATTCGTCGCTGTGCGTGCAGCGATGTTCAAATGGAGGTCTAAAACTCTCCCTCCTGCAAGGGCATATTTATTGGGAGAAACAGAGTGGGGGTGAGAGTGGACAGGTTTGGTGAACCCCCGGCCTCTGGTCAAATCAGAGCAGGGGGTGTTTTACGATGTTGTGGGAAACAGAACAACTTTGATTGCTTCTTCTGCAGCTGGTCAATCAAGCAGAGAATGCAACCACTTTATTTTACTGCGTTGTGAGAGCAAGACAAGATTGGTTAATCATTATAGTCTACATTCCAACATAATCCTACGATAAAGATAACCTGGAAAACCCTAACAACCTGTTAGCTCATTAATAAGTTGTTAGTGTAGTTCCAGCCATCCTAATCGGTGATTCTCTCTTTGGTGCATGCGGTCACCTCCTGTACAAATACTGTCAATGCAGTCTACACAAGAAACCTGTTACATAACAAACGCACAAGACATTTGGGGTATGTTTCCATCAGTGACAGACTGGTAATCCACTTCTGTTAGTGCTTAGTCCATCACTTTTGTAAACGTTGCCATCAGACGACTATTGGCGGCAAAATGGAGGAGAAATCATTTATGTATCACAACTCCTCCAGGATGTAGTCTCCGCCTTTCACCCAACTGGAATAGCTTCAGCTCACCCGTGATCCTAATGAGAACAACTGGTATATATGGATGAAGAGATAGTGTCCTATAAGTACTGTATACCATTAACTGCTCTTGAAGTAAATCTGTGCTACCAATTTAATCAGTACAAGCTATCTCCCAAAAGAATCCAGAGAGTTTTGGCTCCATGCTGGAACTATCATGGAGGGGATCCAAGAGCATTGATCTTGGTGGAGGAGAAACCAGAACCTTCCTCCGGGATGGAGATGAAGTCACCATTACAGGTTAGTAAAAATCAGCGCACTGTTTAGGAAACAACAAATGGATACACTATGAGATGGTCAAAATAAAGACACCGTTGAGTTTGGTCAGCTATATCCTGTTCTACAAAGTAAGATCTATAAACCTTTAAATAACATTTAATTACACCCACGTAGTATGTATATATTACAGCTAGTGCATTTTCGAGTCACTGGATAGATTCCATTTCATATACTGCATACAGTATAGGACATAATAATTTAACATTTATTGCACCTGAACATGACTGGAGGGAAACAGCTTCATCATACCGTACATGTATTTTCTCTGTCTAGGTCATTGTGAAAGAGATGGTTACAGGGTGGGCTTTGGGTCCTGCACTGGGGTCATCCTCCCTGCCCTGCAACACTGAAACCTACAGAATGTTGTGTGTGAGAACTCATTCCTTTGTGGATGCACACATTTACAATATGACACATTCACATGCTGCTCAAATGATGTGATATGAGCTTCAGTTAATTATTCATTAATTTCTCTGAGATCCATAGACAGATATATCCATCCATACATAGACAATGTTACTGAAATCCTCTGCAATATTTATTCAAAAGAGGAATTATTTCACCTCATGTCGAGTGTTACGACCGTACCAGAATCAGTATTATTGATATTTTTAGCCTGGCATTTCTGGAATACTAATAAAAGCATCCATTTTATATTGATTGTGTTTTTGCTTCCTTTTTACCTTTTTCATGTTTCCATAAGATTCGAAGCTCTCTTAACTCACTGTCACATTCTAAATGACCACTTCAACTATATTGCTTATGAAATAATTATATGATTATAAATAAATAGTTTTTTATAAGCTACTATGAATTCAGTTAATAACTGACATGAGGTTTGCTTCATGATTGATTTGAAAATATAGAGAAATTCTTTTCAGCAGCATATTGGCAACAAGGTTGCTTTTCTTGGTTTTCAAGTTTTTTGTTTTACCGTAATTTTCTGACTATAATTCGCGTTTTTTTCATAGTTTGGGTGGGGGGGGGGGGGCGACTTATACTGAGGAGCGACTTATATGTGAATTTTTTCACAAATTTTCAAAATAAAAAATAAAAAATAAAAAAAGTTAAACTGCGATAAACGAACCGCGATGTAGCAAGGGATTACTGTAATTTGAATTTCAAGTGACATCAGTGGCGTGGCGCGGCGCAGCGGTTGTTTACATAAAGGACAAAGATTCGATCACGGGATGACGAAGGGCCCCACGTACTACCAGCATCATTAGCGGCTTTGTTTGTAAGTGACACGGAGGACGAAGAGTTTGAAGGATTTAATGATTCGGAGTGACACAGAAGGTTTGAAAAACTATTATGGCTTTTACGCACGCCCGGTCCTACTCTACGGAGCTTTCTTTCACCTCCGTGAATTGAAAAAAGCACACCACTAGTACTTTGTTGCGCTTCCTCTGGATTCTATGACAACTCACATTCTTAGAGGCATGGGCTTAATGAGTGATAAACAGTACTCTTCACCAGCCTTGCTCCAACTTTCTCTAGTTGCTAATACCAGATCAGTTTTGTGACACACGATCCTTGTGAGAATAAGCCGTTCAGATAATGGATGGAAAATGCCTTTCAAGGTACCCAAGATTGTGTACCTTGGGGTTGTGCACTAATGAATAGCCACAGTTGTTTTTTATTGTTATGCAATTACATGTGACGTTAGATGAGATTACAGTTGAATGGCTAAACACAGTACATTTGTGAAGATGCCAAGAAGACGTGACTGAATTTTTTGCAACCCAATATCAGAGCTAAAATGGCAGATGAAATACAATTAATTGAGGACAAGCAACTTTATTATGAATGACAGCACCAAGACAGAGATTCCTAATTACCTGTGCGTTCTTATTCTGAAGTTGTAACTCTCAGCACCCGGGCAGACAGTCTCATCAGTTGTTCAATTGTCCTTCACCAATAGTCCATGTCAGCAGGCTTTTAGAAAATGGAAAAAAAAGCACACAAACATAAGATGTGTACTATTCTCTTACAATAATAATAATATTTACTAAATTAAGGGATCACTTCCTTTGGCCTGCAAACGAAGGTGTTGTGAAGAAGCCTTCTTGTTTCAGATGGGGCTCTGATTAGAGTGCTCATATGTGTTCTGAATGCCAATGACTGTAATCATCCAGGTGTTGTTCCTCCCATGTGGAAGTGGGAATAGCGCTGTAGGGATCCATGATGACCTTGGCACAATGGATGATCATGGCCAGGAGCAGCAGGCAGAGGAAGCCAAGGCAAGCCAGAGTCAGGCCTTGATCTACATCAACAAAGGCTGGCTCCTCAGTGGCCAACATCTCCATGGCTTCTGTCCTTGGCCACATGTGCATACCCTGGGATCATTCCGAGACTCTGATTGGAAGACAAATATTTAGACAGATTAAAAGGTTAAATATTAAAACTATACATCATTGTGAAACTAGTCACAAATCATCTGTTTTCTTTGTACATGTCTGTACTGTAAACATTATGTATATTATACATTTACTGTTACTACATTTTAGTTGTCAGAGTAGTTATACAACTATATTTATTTGACTCAAAAGAAACATTATTTTTACACTGCTACATGGAGCTACATTCTATGCAATACATTTATCTATTATTCTGTATACAAAATATATTTGTTTTGGTTTGTCAGAGAGACTTCTGAACTCACATGACTCTGTTTTACCAATCCAACATAACAAGTGGTGTTGGACTTCATATTGCCAACCAAATAGACCCAGGCAGTTACATAACGACAAATGGTTTGTGCAATGCCACAAAGACTGTGTTGTCTTCTTATGTGTCCAGCCCAAAATCTCTTTGTTAAGCTTCATGAACAAACTTACTGTTTCCTTAATTTCGTCTTCAGACAGTCTCTGCCACAACTCTTATTTTGTTTGTCGTGACTGATGTTGATACTGTCTATCTGTTTATGTATTTATCCATTAATTCATAATATTGTGCATGTTTTTACATTTTTTGTAACTCCTGCGTATCTGTTCTTTGACCTCTCATGTGCCCACTCTTGGGTGTGGATACTGCTAGCAACTGAATATCCCCCCGGTGATCAATAAAGTATCTATCTATCTATCTATCTATCTATCTATCTATCTATCTATCTATCTATCTATCTATCTATCTATCTATCTATCTATCTATCTATCTATCTATCTATCTATCTATCTATCTATCTATCTCACCAGCAACCTCTGTTGTATTTCATATTACAGTAATCCTGTCACGTCTCGTCCCCAACTGCTCCACTATGTGTCTGTTGTCTTGGTTTCTGTCTGTGTGCTCGCCCCTCCCCTCCTGTGTGCCATGATCAGTGTGATTGTTCCCACCTGCCTCTCGTTACCTGTCGTGTATAAAAGTCCTGTCTGCCCCTCACTCCCTGTCGGATCATTGGTTGCTGTCGTGTTGGTTGCTGTCGTTCGGTGTCGTCGTCCTGCCTTGATGCCGTCATGTCCTGCCGTCTTCTTGTTTCAAGTTATTGTTTGTTAAGTCATGTCAGTTTGTCTTTTGAGTTGCTTCAATAAACCCTGGTCCAAGCTGCACTTGGTCGTCCTGCTCCATGCTACACCCGACCGTGACAGAATGATCCGACCACTACAACGACCAGCTCTTGGATCCCCCTCCACCACCAGCTTCCACTGCGACGCCCGATCCACGTCTGAGCAGGTTCCATCGCCGTGGGCTCCACAGCTGCCGTCGAACTTGCTCCCGCGACTCCGAACCCGCGGCCGCCATCGGAGTGCTTCTGGTGCCAGCGGCTTTGCGGCCGCGATCGGACTCTGGTGCCGCGACGCCGGACCCACGGCCACCGTTGGAGTGCCTCCCGGCGTCATCAGACTCACGGCCGCCATCGGGGTCCACCCCAGCGTCGCAGGACCCGCGAACGTCAGCAGGCATCCAAGCAAGCTGCGTCGGACCCGCGATCGTCCCTGGCTCCACTCCCACTGCTGCGGCGCGTGATGGCTCTTGCCGCCGCGCACAGCCCCGCCTTCCGAATGCCACCGATCGCGGTACGGACTGTCAGAGTTGCCGCCGATCGAGGTACAGACTTCCAGAATCGCCGCCAATTACTGTACGGACTTCCAGAGTCGCCATCCGAATGCATTCTATGTTTGGGTTGCCGCCCGAGTGCGGTTCATGTTTGTGTTTCCGCCGATTGCGGTTCTGTCCCCAAGTCGCCGCCCGAGCGCGGTTTCGTTCCCCAAGTCGCCGCCCGAGCGCGGTTCTGTTCCCCAAGTCGTCGCCCGAGCGCGGTTCTGTTCCCCAAGTCGCCGCCCGAGCGCAGTTCTGTTCCCCAAGTCGCCGCCTGAGCGCGGTTCTGTTCCCCAAGTCGCCGCCCGAGTGCGGTTCGGTTCCCCAAGTCGCCGCCCGAGTGCGGTTCGGTTCCCCAAGTCGCCGCCCGAGTGCGGTGCGGTTCGGTTCCCCAAGTCGCCGCCCGAGTGCGGTTCGGTTCCCCAAGTCGCCGCCCGAGTGCGGTTCGGTTCCCCAAGTCGCCGCCCGAGTGCGGTGCGGTTCGGTTCCCCAAGTCGCCGTCCGTGTGCGGTTCGGTTCCCCAAGTCGCCGCCCGAGTGCGGGTTGGTTCCCCTAGTTTTTTTTGGGGACGTCGGGAGCCGTCCCTTGTGGGGGGGGTTCTGTCACGTCTCGTCCCCAACTGCTCCACTATGTGTCTGTTGTCTTGGTTTCTGTCTGTGTGCTCGCCCCTCCCCTCCTGTGTGCCATGATCAGTGTGATTGTTCCCACCTGCCTCTCGTTACCTGTCGTGTATAAAAGTCCTGTCTGCCCCTCACTCCCTGTCGGATCATTGGTTGCTGTCGTGTTGGTTGCTGTCGTTCGGTGTTGTCGTCCTGTCTTGATGCCGTCATGTCCTGCTGTCTTCTTGTTTCACGTCCCGGTCAGTCAGTCAAGTTATTGTTTGTTAAGTCATGTCAGTTTGCCTTTTGAGTTGCTTCAATAAACCCTGGTCCAAGCTGCACTTGGTCGTCCTGCTCCATGCTACACCCGACCGTGACAAATCCCTCGCTACATCTTGGTTCGTTTATCGCGGTTTCACTACATCGCGGATTTTTTTTCCAAATAAAAAAAAAAAATTAAAAGTAAAAATAAAACTTCTAAATTGAGGAATTATGGCACGAAACTTGCCCACACGCCAGCAGAAGGCAAGGAGTGACCACACAATTGCAGTGCGTACATTTGTACCTTTTTATAATTTTTTTTTATGAGTTCTAAAAACATATTTACAGTGTTGTACCTTGTTATAGAATTTTTTTTATAATAAAAGAGTTCTAAAAACATTTACAGTATGTACACTTGTACCTTGTTATAAAAAAAATTATAATAAAAGTTGTTCCAAAAACATATTTACAGTGTGTAAACAGAATTCTCCATGCTATTTATGTTATTCAGCCGTGCTTTGATTTGACGTAGGGTGATTTATTTTTAAGGTCGTTTTCAGGCAATACCACTTCCTGTTTTCCGTTCGTGTATATGTGTTACAGGGGTACAGGATTCATTGACGATGTAAGTGGGTCTTGTTAGGCTACGGATTTTAGTTATTGATCTGACTCCAAACTGCAATCAACACTTAACACGAGTTGCTATGTCCTAATCCACACACTGGCGCACCTAACAATTTTGCGAGTTCGTTCTGTCAAAGAGAAGACCAGTAGATCAATCAGACCGAATTTACCAATAGTTTATTCCTGACAAAGCGAACTAATACAGGCGCCTGGGTCCCGGGTCCCTCACACCAAAACCCGTGCGTTCTTGTGACCCACAACAAGAGACGACACATTCCTCCGGGTTGCCCAGTTTTAAAGAAACACAATATGAATATTAAAACATGCAAAACATTGTGCGATGATTGGTCGATGGCCATCTCCTCTCCGTCTAGGTGTTATCGCTGAGTGCAGGTGTCCGGCCTCAACTGTCTGGCGGTTGGGTTTTCCCCACGAAGCCCGACCACCAGGACGTGATGTTATTCTCGTTTCTCACCGACGTTGAGGTGTTCTCGTCAGGTACTCCCTGTCTGGACCGATGGTACATCCTGTTCCACAACACTTCGAAGAGAACAAGTTCATGCAGTTTGCCTGCACATTCTTCGCCATCCACCAACCACACGAGCACTCCACTACTAGATATTATATTGATATGATTATAAGTCCAACACAGCCTTAATAAAATATGTTCGCAAACTACCGAAAGCACATTTCCCTTTATTCCCTCTCATGACCTCATTTATGAGGTCATCACCCGTTACTCGATCAAGCAGCGACCAGCATGCTGTCGGTCCTTCCTTCCCCCCCGGCTCATGTTGAGTCACCAGGGTATATTGGCCAATATCGGTGGCAACGGGCCAACGGTTTTCTCGATCAACCGGACAGTGAGTGATCTAATACATGGAATACAACAACAACCGCATAAAATCATAATTGTAGTAAAAATAGCCACAGCAACACACACAGACATGATGAGGCCTTTCCAGCTTCCGAACGTTTTCATCCAATCAGACCAAATATCGGTGCGTACACCTGAATGATCTTTCATCTTTTTGTTCAGTGTCCTTAGTCCTTCCAACGCCCTGGTCAGTCGGCACCCTGGTGCCGTGTTGTTTGGGATGGAAGTACAACATGTATTACCAAACATTCCACACACACCATGCTCCTTAGCCAATAGCATGTCCAACGCAATTCTATTTTGGAACGCCATCAACGACGTCGCAGCCAATTGTTCATGAACTGCTGCAAATGATTCAGCTGTATAATTACCCAGTCGTTGGACATTGTAATGAACGTAATTAATACAGTCTACATTTTTATTGGGGGTGATCCATAGGAAGATACTTTCGAATCCCGAATACACTTGATTAACGAGTTTATACTTATCTGGCACACCCCGTGGTATTCCTATAGCGTTAATATATGTTGGATCGTTGTCGCTCAACCATGGGGGCTGTCATGTAACATGGGGGGAAGAGATGGTGCAAATGGTAAAATATGGATTGTTCACAGGAATAAATTGGCAGAGCTGAAATTCCAAATTTGTCCAAAAGATGGCGCCAGACCAAAACATGAGACCAAAAAAGGGGCCAAAATAAGCTGAGCAAGTTAAAATAGAAATAAAACAGGAACACGGTGTCAGATTGTGAGTCACGCATGGACGCACAAATGTGATTTTTACTTTTTGATTTCTTTGCTTGGCTAAAAATGTATTCTGTAACAGCTTAAAGCAATATTGTTAGTCAATTCGATCAAGGGACCCGTCACTATGAGAATAGTGGGGTGACATAAATTGTTTGGAGAAGCACAAATGTGATTTTTACTTTTTGATTTCTTTGCTTGGCTAAAAATGTATTCTCTAACAGCTTAAAGCAATATTGTTAGTCAATTCGATCAAGGGACCCGTCACTATGAGAATAGTGGCGTGACATAAATTGTTTGGAGAAGCACAAATGTGATTTTTACTTTTTGATTTCTTTGCTTGGCTAAAAATGTATTCTGTAACAGCTTAAAGCAATATTGTTAGTCAATTCGATCAAGAGACCCGTCTCTATGAGAATAGTGGCGTGACATAAATTGTTTAAAGAAATAGATCAAAGGTTTGGATTTTTATTTCAGAGTTAATTGAAGCGTAACTTTAAAAAGTTATTCTCATGAAACAGGAAGTGAAGAAAAGGGGGAAGCGAAAGGTTTTACCAGGGGCTAGCTGTACATTTGGTGGAAAGTAATGCGTGGTCAGGGCGGAAACAGCTGCTGAAGGCAACAGGTGTCCAAGTGTGGGAAAACTGGGCAATCATACCCTATACGAGGCGTGGGAAAACTGACCAGTTTTATTCTATAGGGGCGTGGGAAAACTGGGCAGTCTTACCCTATAGGGAGGGTATAGAAGAAAGAAAGGGGGGGGGGGGACAGAGAAGTCTATAAAAAGTCCTGCAGGGGCAGCTACGGGGCTTTGTCCCCCAAAGAGCGCTCATACGTGAAGAAGCCCGAGGGAGTTTCAAGATTTTTTCCAAAGTCCCGAGATCTTTGTGTGAGACGCAGGATCGCTGGTCTGAAATTAACTTGAATTTACTCCAAAGAATTGGACTGGACAACTTTGCAGGAGAAACTAGGTGAGGGGAACGACTTTTATGTATTTTAGCGAGGATGGGGAATAGTCATCGGGCCGCCGGTCTCCTCGAGGCCAGCCTGTTTCTCTAATTTGGATTTTAGAAGTAAGATCGAATTGATCACTCGACTTTGCTTCCACCAAAAATAGCACGCAGCTGGTATCTACCTTTTCCCTCTTTCATGAACTGTGTTTTGCAATCGAATTGTTCTGGGATTGAATGATTTTATTAACACGGGTATCAGTGAGTGAAATTGTTCGGTTTCTGGAGTAATTGAGATTTGTAATTCTATTTCATGTTTCTTCAATAAATGTGTTTTGTATATTATCTACTTCGTTGTGCGCTGATTTGTACTGAATGTGCAATCGATGGTTTGGGGTTGATTTGACGATTTGATTAATGTGCGGGGGGGTTATTAAGGTATAACATAGGACCGTAATTGTCAGGATCGGTTGGGGCATGGAGCAGGACGACCAAGTGCAGCTTGGACCAGGGTTTATTGAAGCAACTCAAAATACAGACTCGGTAAACTGACATGACTTAAACAATAACTTGACTGACCGGGACGTGAAACAAGAAGACAGCAGGACATGACGGCATCAAGACAGTACGCCAACACCGAACGACAGCAACCAAAACCAAAACCAACCAATACCACAGCAACCAATACCAAAACCAAAACCAGCAGCAACCAATACCAAAACCAAAACCAATGATCCGACAGGGAGAGAGGGGCAGACAGGACTTTTATACACGACAGGTAACGAGAGGCAGGTGGGAACAATCACACTGATCATGGGCACACAGGAGGGGAGGGGCGAGCACACAGACAGAAACCAAGACAGACACATAGTGGAGCAGTTGGGGGCGAGACGTGACAGAACCCCCCCCACCAAGGGACGTCTCCCGACGTCCCAAAAAAAAAAAAACTAGGGGAACCGAACCGCGCCGCACTCGGGCGGCGACTTGGGGAACCGAACCGCGCCGCACTCGGGCGGCGACTTGGGGAACCGAACCGCGCCGCACTCGGGCGGCGACTTGGGGAACCGAACCGCGTCGCACTCGGGCGGCGACTTGGGGAACCGAACCGCGCCGCACTCGGGCGGCGACTTGGGGAACCGAACCGCACCGCACTCGGGCGGCGACTTGGGGAACCGAACCGCACCGCACTCGGGCGCCGACTTGGGGAACCGAACCGCACCGCACTCGGGCGCCGACTTGGGGAACCGAACCGCACCGCACTCGGGCGGCGACTTGGGGAACTGAACCGCACCGCACTCGGGCGGCGACTTGGGGAACCGAACCGCACCGCACTCGGGCGGCGACTTGGGGGAACCGAACCGCACTCTGGCGGCGACCGCGGGGACAGATCCGCACTCTGGCGGCGACCGCGGGGACAGATCCGCACTCTGGCGGCGACTGCGGGGACAGATCCGCACTCTGGCGGTGACTTCGGGGACAGAACCGCACTCGGGCGGTGACTGCGGGGACAGATCCGCACTCGGGCGGTGACCTAGGGGACAGAGCCGCACTCTGGCGGTGACCTAGGGGACAGAGCCGCACTCTGGCGGTGACCTAGGGGACAGAGCCGCACTCTGGCGGTGACTTCGGGAACAGAACCGCGCTCGGGCGGCGACTTGGGGAACACAACAGCACACGGGCGGCGACTTGGGGAAACAGAACCGCACTCCGCGGAAACTCGGGGAAACACAACCGCACTGGGGCGGCGACTTGGGAAGTCTGTACCGCGATCGGCGACCACTCACAAAGTCCGTACAGTGATCGGCGACATTCGGAAGGCGGGGCTCTGCGCGGCGGCAAGAGCCATCACGCGCCGCAGCAGTGGGAGTGGAGTCAGGGACGATCGCGGGTCCGACGCAGCTGGCTTGGATGTCTGGCGACGTTCGCGGGTCCTGCGACGCTGGGGTGGAGCCCGATGGCGGCCGTGAGTCTGATGACGCCGGGGGGGCACTCCGATAGCGGCCGCGGGTCCGGCGTCGCGGCAGCGAAGTCCGATCGCGGCCGCAAAGCCGCTGGCGCCAGAAGCACTCCGATGGCGGCCGCGGGTTCGGAGTCGCGGGAGCAAGTTTGACGGCAGCTGTGGAGCCCACGGCGATGGAACCTGCTCAGACGTGGATCGGGCGTCGCAGTGGAAGCTGGTGGTGGAGGGGGGTCCAAGCGCTGGTCGTTGTAGTGGTCGGATCATTCTGTCACGGTTCGGGTGTAGCGTGGCTGAGCAGCAGAGCACAGCGCGTAGTCGTAGTCGGAGGCAGGCAGGGTGTCAAGATAGGCGGCGATCAGGCGTGGTCGGTCAGTTTACGGAAACAGTTGGCAACAGAGATCGTTCAGGGGACCAAAAGGCAGTGGTGTCACGGGCAGGGTAAGGAGACGAACTGACAACCACTGGCAGAATGCATAGAGGTTAAGTAGTGGACCTAACGAGCTGTAGCAGGTGCTGGCAATTCCTTGATTGGGGCTTGGCTGGGATTCCGGTGACGCAGGGACGTGACAGTAATAAATAAAAGTAACATTAGGCAATTTTAGAGAATTGAATAACTTTCGTGGTTATTTGAGACACGAGTGAATTTCAATCCGTTTGAAAGTTTGCTTCGTCTGAATAAATTAACGGAAGTGTTTAAATCGGATTATTGGTTTGGTGTAGAACTGAAAGTAATTTAATTATTTGAAGGGCGCAGACCTGTTTCCCCTTTTGATGGGCCGCGTAAAAAGTAACTCCTAACATGTTAGAGAATTAAATAACTTTCGTAGATATTTAAGGGAAGAGTGAATTTTGTTAAAAGTGAATTCGTTTGAAAATTTACTTCCTCTAAATAAAATAACGACGATGGTTAAAATAGATTATTTGAGTCGGTGAAGGATAGAAGTATTTCAATTGTCCTACGGGCGCAGCCCAGTTCCTAATTTTGTCGGGCCGCATCAAAAGTTAAACAGGGCACGATCGAAAAATAGACTTGCCTTCCAAATTAATTAATGGGCAAATCTAAATAGAGTAAGACATTTTTATTCGTTTTAAGAAAGTTGTTACTCTTTTTAAAGCAATCAACTGGGGTGAAGCACTTCGACAGTTAAGTGCTAGATCTACATATAAGAAGTTAGAATTAATACCGTATTTGCCGGTGTATTGGTCGACCTTTTTCGATCCAAAATCGACCGAAAAAAATCGACCTCGAATTATACACCGAGTCATAAAATTTAACTTCGTATTTATCGCTTCAAATGTGATGGTAACCAAGGCTGTTTCTCATGCATCTCATTGTGCGTGGGTGTGTGTCCGTCAGGCTCATCAAACAGCGAGAAACTGAATCATTATAAAGCGTTCGTCGCATTAACACGCATCCTCAGCAACAATTTCAAATATTCTCACCTCAATAACGGACATCGAAAGCCAGGCAGCGACGATGACTGCTAGGGGGAAGTACTGGGTATTGAGCGAATGTGCGAGTCATCGCGCGTCAAGCAACGACAATAACTACCGGTACGTAAACATTCAATCGCCATGTCTAAATGAATGTCGTTGGCACTTAGAAAATATTCGCCAAACTTGGCCAGACTTCCAGGGGAAGAGGCCGAATTTTCACTTGTTCTAGCCGACCGGAGGAACCAGCCGAGGCGGACACTTTACGGCGGTTGAGTCGTTGGCACTTAGAAAATATTCGCCAAACTTGGCCGGACTTCCAGGGGAACAGGCCGAATTTTCACTTGTGGTGGCCGACACGGGGAACCAGCCGAGGCGGACACTTTACGGCGGTTGAGTCGTTCGCACTTTGAAAATATTTGCCAAACTTGGCCAGACTTCCAGGGGAAGAGGCCGAATTTTCACTTGTGGTGGCCGACATGGGGAAGCAGCCGAGGCGGACACTTTACGGCGGTTGAGTCGTTGGCACTTAGAAAATATTCGCCAAACTTGGCCGGACTTCCAGGGGAAGAGGCCGAATTTTCACTTGTTCTGGCCGACATGGGGAACCAGCCGAGGCGGACTCTTTATGGCGCAAGAGCCGTTGGCACTTAGAAAATTTGAACCGGGCGGCGTGCGCGAGTGCGCGGCCCGCTGGAAGTTGAATGAGGCTCCGCGATTTCATCCGCGGTGCTTATAAAGTACAGATCCGCTCGGCCGGAGCTATTTTCGGCCACCCGGCGCGTGTGCGCGGCCTCCCGGCTGTGCCGGGCGGCGTGCGCGAGCTCGCCGGCTGCTGGAAGTCGAATGAGGCTCAGCGATCTCCTCCACGGTGCTTATAAACAGCCGATCCGCTCCGCGGGAGGTATTCCCGGCCACTTGGAGCGTGCGCATGGCCTCCCTGATATGCCGGGCGGCGTGCGCGAGCTCGCCGGCTGCTGGAAGTCGAATGAGGCTCTGCGATCTCCTCCGCGGTGCTTATAAAGAGCCGGTCCGCTCAGCGGGAGCTATTTCCGGCCACTTGGCGCGTGTGCACGGCCTCCCGGTGGTGCCGGGTGGCGTGCGCGAGTGCGCTGGAAGTCGAATGAGGCTCCGCGATCTCCTCCGCGGTGCTTATAAAGTGCCGATCCGCTCGGCTTGGAGCTATTTCCGGCCTCCCGGTGGTGCCGGGCGGCGTGCGCGAGCTCGCCGGCCGCTGGAAGTCGAATGAGGCTCCGCGATCTCCTCCGCGGTGCTTATAAACAGCCGCATGCGCACGGCCTCCCGGAATTTGAACACATTTCGTCAATAAATTTCGCATATTGAATTTTGAAGTTTAATATAATGCAACAATTGAGCTCGACTTATACAAAGGATATATCATAAAATCGTAAATTTCCGTCGAATTTTAGGGGGTGACATTCCATGTCCCAAGAGCCAGCTTCTGCAGCCGGGGATCAGACCGCCAAGGTCCCCGCCTTTGGCTGCCGCCCAGCTCACATTGCACCCGACCCCTTCGGCCCCTCCCACAGGTGGTGAGCCCATGGGAAGGGGGACCCACGTTTCCATTTCGGGCTATGCCCGGCCGGGCCCCATGGGCGAAGGCCCGGCCACCAGACGCTCGCCTTCGAGCCCCGCCTCCAGGCCTGGCTCCAGAGGGAGGCCCCGGTGACCCGCGTCCGGGCGAGGGAAAACTAAGTCCATTTATATTACTCATCATAAGGGGCTTGTGAGCCGTGCTTTGTCTGGCCCCTCACCTAGGACCCGTTTGCCATGGGTGACCCTACCAGGGGCATGAAGCCCCCGACAACATGGCTCCTAGGATCATATTGTTCTATTGTTGGACTTCTGTGCTCGACACGGATTTTCAATAATGAACACCATGTTCAAACATAAGGGTGTCCATGTGTGCACTTGGCACCAGGACACCCTAGGCCGCAGTTCGATGATCGACTTTGTAGTCGTGTCATCGGATTTGCGGCCGCATGTTTTGGACACTCGGGTGAAGAGAGGGGCGGAGCTGTCAACTGATCACCACCTGGTGGTGGGTTGGCTCCGATGGTGGGGGAAGATGCCGGTCCGACCTGGCAGACCCAAACGCTCTGTGAGGGTCTGCTGGGAACGTCTGGCAGAATCTCCTGTCAGGAAGAGCTTCAACTCCCACCTCCGGCAGAGCTTTTCCCACGTCCCGGGGGAGGCGGGGGACATTGAGTCTGAGTGGACCATGTTCCGCGCCTCCATTGTTGAGGCGGCCGACCGGAGCTGTGGCCGTAAGGTCGTTGGTGCCTGTCGTGGCGGCAACCCCCGAACCCGCTGGTGGACACCGGCGGTAAGGGATGCCGTCAAGCTGAAGAAGGAGTCCTATCGGGCCGTTTTGGCCTGCGGGACTCCGGAGGCAGCTGACAGGTACCGGATGGCCAAGCGGAACGCGGCTTCGGCGGTTGCTGAGGCAAAAACCCGGGCGTGGGAGGAGTTCGGTGAGGCCATGGAGAATGACTTTCGGACGGCTTCGAGGAAATTCTGGTCCACCATCCGGCGTCTCAGGAGGGGGAAGCAGTGCAACGTCAACACTGTTTACAGTGGGGATGGCGTGCTGCTGACCTCGACTCGGGACGTCGTGAGTCGGTGGGGAGAATACTTCGAAGACCTCCTCAATTCCACCTACACGCCTTCCATTGAGGAAGCAGGGCCTAGAGACTCTGAGGCGGATTCTCCAATCTCTGGGGTCGAAGTCACTGAGGTAGTTAAAAAACTCCTCGGTGGCAAGGCCCCGGGGGTGGATGAGATCCGCCCAGAGTTCTTAAAGGCTCTGGATGTTGTGGGGCTGTCATGGCTGACACGCCTCTACAACGTTGCGTGGACATCGGGGACAGTGCCTCTGGATTGGCAGACTGGGGTGGTGGTTCCCCTCTTTAAGAAGGGGGACCGGAGGGTGTGTTCCAATTACAGGGGAATCACACTCCTCAGCCTCCCTGGTAAGGTATATTCAGGGGTGCTGGAGAGGAGGGTCCGTCGGGAGGTCGAACCTCGGATTCAGGAGGAGCAGTGTGGCTTTCGTCCTGGCCGTGGAACAGTGGACCAGCTCTACACCCTCGGCAGGATCCTCGAGGGTGCATGGGAGTTTGCCCAACCAGTCCACATGTGTTTTGTGGACTTGGAGAAGGCGTTCGACCGTGTCCCTCGGGAGGTTCTGTGGAGGGTGCTTCGGGAGTACGGGGTGCCGAGCCAACTGATAAGGGCGGTTCGGTCCCTGTATCACCGATGCCAGAGTCTGGTCCGCATTTCCGGCAGTAAGTCGGATTCGTTCCCAGTGAGGGTTGGACTCCGCCAAGGCTGCCCTTTGTCACCGATTCTGTTCATAATTTTTATGGACAGAATTTCTAGGCGCAGCCGAGGCGTTGAGGGGGTCCGGTTTGGGGACCTCAGCATCGCGTCTCTGCTTTTTGCAGATGACGTGGTGCTGTTGGCTTCTTCAGGCCGTGATCTCCAGCTCTCGCTGGAACGGTTCGCAGCCGAGTGCGAAGCGGTCGGGATGAGGGTCAGCACCTCCAAATCCGAGTCCATGGTCCTCGATCGGAAAAGGGTGGAATGCCCTCTCCGGATCGGGGATGAGATCCTGCCCCAAGTGGAGGAGTTCAAGTATCTTGGAGTCTTGTTCACGAGTGAGGGGAGGATGGAGCGTGAGATCGACAGGCGGATCGGTGCAGCGTCGGCAGTAATGCGGACCCTGTACCGGTCCGTTGTGGTGAAGAGAGAGCTGAGCCAAAAGGCAAAGCTCTCAATTTACCGGTCGATTTACGCTCCTACCCTCACCTATGGTCACGAGATATGGGTCGTGACCGAAAGAACGAGATCTCGGATACAAGCGGCCGAAATGAGTTTTCTCCGCAGGATGTCCGGGCTCTCCCTTAGAGATAGGGTGAGAAGCTCGGTCATCCGGGAGAGACTCGGAGTAGAGTCGCTACTCCTCCACGTTGAGAGGAGCCAGATGAGGTGGCTCGGGCATCTTATCAGGATGCCTCCTGGACGCCTCCCTGGGGAGGTGTTCCGGGCATGTCCCACCGGTAGGAGACCCCGGGGACGACCCAGGATGCACTGGAGAGACTATGTCTCTCAGCTGGCCTGGGAACGCCTTGGGATCCCCCGGGATGAGCTGGATGAAGTGGCTGGGGAGAGGGAAGTCTGGGAGTCCCTCCTGAAGCTGTTGCCCCCGCGACCCGACCCCGGATAAGCGGAAGAAGATGGATGGATGGATGGATTTTAGGGGGTCGACTTATACACCGAGTCGACTTATACACCGGCAAATACGGTAATATAAAGTGCATTAATTTTCTTCTTAAATGCTATTATTGTCACACTTTTATTAATTCGATTCTCTTTCGAATAAACAAGTTGGTCGGCTCGCTGCATGAGCGACCAAGTGGAACGGACCCATATCAACATTTACTTCGGCAAAACTAGTGCTAGGGTGCGCTATACGAACGAATCCCTGAGGTCTTAACAAAGACATCTAAAAAAAATCCGTAACATAATAAGAACTTCAAACAATAGCAGGGAGCCATCAATACGATGCGGTCATTTCGAAGTCTTGCCTCGAATTGAGTTACTCGGCTCGAGCTTCGGGTGACTTGAGAGGGATTGGCGTCGTACAGAAATTAGATTGATTCCGGTGGAGTTAATTTAACTCAGGTGGTTAGATTACGGACGAATCTCCGAACCCGGCTAAGACAAACCCGTTACCGGGAAGCCGGGGGCACCTTATTGAAAGAGGTGCGTTTGACAGGGCAAAACGTCTCTTTTGGCTCGCTTCAGGAGCCCCGCCAGTGGGGACTCCAGGTTCCAATTGAGATTCTGTATTTCAATGGGGGACAACCACCACAGGCATTATCAAAGACACGAGGGCACAGATACCTGATGCATTCTTCGGCTTCATATAATTTGTCATCACCACACCATAACCAGATGTCTGCACGAGAGAGAGTAGAGGTTATATTCAGACAAATTTAATTTGCACTATATGGGATCTATTATCCCAATACTTATGCCGGTTCCCTTTAACTTTAAACATGTCATATTTTGTTGAGTCACATGGTTATCAAAAATGGGCTTTCTTTTTTCCAAGCCTACGACTGAGAAAATATCATGATAAATCAAACAGTTACCACTGGTCTTCCTCTGCTCCTTCCATCACTGCTAGTTGAATTCTGGCATGTCCTGTTAAAGCTTGAAAACAAGTGAATTTGGAAAAAAAACCTTTGTATATCACAATTACAAATTGAAACCTACTCACCCATTTCTATTTTACCACTCCCCCCTTTGACACATTCACCCAATGTGTCATTACGTATCAAAAGGAACCTGCAAAGCGTCCCCCCTCATCACCACACTCATTGTAGCCAGGCCCGCGGAACCTCTAGCTCCCATCTGGGCCCCGGGACCATCACCCCAAGTCCTTGAAACTTGACTGTCCACCACACACTTGGCAACACAAACAAAAATCATCGCACTCCTGTCAGTGAGCTTATAGCCCTGCTGACAGCGGACATTTGTACACACAAAAACAGACATCAAGTATCAAAATAAAAACAGTCATAAAATGAATCCCGCGGATCATGTCCTGAAAACCACGTCATCAACAAGTTCATCATAAAAACCAAAAGGGCAAGGGTTAACATATTCTTATAAATTCAACACAAACTTTCCACGAACGCAATCGACAACCTGCACGAATGGAAACAAGTTACGCAAGCAACGCGCAATCCGCTCCTTGGCTGGTGGATGATGCTGCAAAAAAAAAATCAAGTCACACAGAAAAATAAAGCAGAGCGTGCTCTTGTCGCAAACATGTTCAAGCGTCAAACAATTGGTCACTGTCCACCTAGTCCGTCACCCCGTCGGGTGAGCTCAAAGTCGTCACACGTCAATATCGATACTAGTTCTGTCTTGTCTGACCATATCACTAAAATGGGCCTTCTCCATTGCACCGTTTTGTTGTCGATGGTGCCCCTGATTGATCATTGAGCCATGGTTCCGGTCAGAACTCATCACTTACCAGTTCCAGACCCTCCGATCTGTACCACCCCTTCAGGTGAGAGGAATTTTATCCTCAATTGCAAACACATCACCCCAACTTCAGACCTCTCTGGCCAATCATACTGCGCACACGCAGTCATAGACGATCACATGCGCACGCACCCATCCACACACTCACAGACACACTCATCCGTCTCTATCACTCAGCTCTCCTCCCACACTAAGCAAAGTTAGTATGTTAGTGTGCAGGCAAACATTGACTCCTAATAGTAACTCTTCACATTTGAACATACTTGTCAACATGAGCTATTGTAAAATCTCCAATTCAATTTTCCATAAACTCGCCCATCAGATTCATCGCAAATTGTCATATATGTCTATCTTGGGGGCCAACTGTGGGACCCGCGTTTCAGCCTCCATAACCTCAGATTGCTTCTACAAACTCGATCTCTATTACTTATCCTAATTAAATTCAATAAAGATGGGTCAGACTATTCCCTGTGGCTTTTTACGTCATCATTTGGCTCTCCCCCTTTTTCCTGTTGTCTAGCTCAAATATGTTTCTCAGTCTGCTTCTCTTTATTGCCCCTCTTGGCGAGTCTCACTCCCCCCTTTTTTCTCTTCCTAAAAATCCTGCCTGTCACACCATCCAGCACCTCTCCCTGCTTCCTTAAGTCGTTGCCTATTTCCACTCCTTTCATCCGCTCCCTCGCTCGGTCTGACCCCCTCTGCAAAACTGCAGCTCCACACAGGGAGCGCCAAGCCCTCTCCCTCGAATGGGCAGTTTTTAATGTAATTTACGTCATTGCTGTCCAGGTCTTCTATCCTCAATCTCCCTTGCTGTCAATCCCTATTAAAATGCCCAAATGCCCCCGTTCCTCTTGACTGAATCCACTTTAGTCCAAATGTCCTATTCTAAAATGTATCTAACTCGACTTCTACTTCTTAAGCCTGACGAAAAAAAATATCAGATCTCGCTCTTGTTTCTTACCGTTTTAGCCTATTTGTTTCATCCAAATCTGTTCAATCTCTGACTATGATGCTTTTCTCTGTAGCTCTACGCATTATTCAATTTTAATCAAATCTCCTCAGTTCTGTCAAACTCAGTGCACAATGAAGCTCCTGTCCACCTTGACCCAAGCTCCACCCAGTTTGGTAACGCCACAGCAAGGAGTGCGATTTGGCCGTCGGACACTTCTTTTGCAGCACCTCACACTCTCAAGTTGGTGTTCTTTTGTGGTTGCTTCAGAGCCAACCCATCCATCACTCTTGAATGAATCCATTGTTCAAATGAGTCCATTTTCATCATTGTGAGTTCCTCCGCTTCTCAAGTTCAAGTTCAAGTTCAAGTTTACTTTATTGTCAAAAATTCTATGTAACAGTTTTAGCACAGAAGTTTGAAATTTCGTTTGACCAGTGTGCAGTTTAACTAAAAACATTTAAATAAGACATTGACATAAATCTCTTTCTTTCTCACACACACACACACACACACAACACACACACACACACACACACACACATGGCTAACTTACTCATACTGAATTTACAATTCTTTCTCTGACATATTCATTCACAACATAAACACAGACAATGCACACTTACACATTGCAGTCATTCAAACACTAACATGCTGATAAGACATGTGCAATACTATACAATAAAATACTCTCTCTCACATTCACACACACGCACACACACACACACAGTGTCTTTTCTCGTCCCCGAGGATGTCGTCTTTCCTCCGGGGTGTACTTGCCCCCTCCAAGCACAACAAGCACTTTCTTTGTCCTTGCCAAAGGTCAAAGGTGCCTCAAAGCCAGGCACCGTTTTGTAGTCGTCCACGGCTGCAGGCGGAGTCTCAGGATCGAGGTTCAGGGATCCTGGCACTGAGAGTGACAGACTGGGACATCAAACTTGTAAGACTATTTCTAAATGTAGCTGCTGCCATCAATTCACTAGTAACGTTTGTTTACCAAATGTCAAATAGTAAGTAAGCGTCGCGGCGCTCCGTTGTGGTCTCAACGGCCCGGTGTGGCGCAATGTCTGCTCAGGTGAGGAGCGGGGGCGCTTTGCTGGCGGAGGTGGAGGAGACGCGGTGGTGTCGGGAGACCGAGCGGTGTCGCCTCCACCAGGAGCTTCAGGAGCAATGCGGGGCAAAGAGGAGCGCGGAAGAAGCCCTGGCAGTGGCCCAGCAGGCCTGGCAGTCCCGAGCGGTCGAGCTCCGATCGGCTCATCACCAGCATCGGGAGGAGCTGAGCCGGACCAAGAGACTGCGAGAGGGATATCCGCCGACTGGTAGGACTGATCAGATGCGCGGTGCGTGGCTATGTTCCCAATTTCGTTGTATACCTGCAGTGCAATGACACCTAAGGCATTCTATTCTATTCTATTTCACAAGAAGAAAACGTCCGGTTGCTCGCTTCGCTTTTGTCACAGCAAAGGTGTTCTAGTCGATTCAAGAAAAAAATTGGCCGGTTGCTCTCATTGTTTTTGTCACAATTCTGGCAAATGAGTTTGCCCGCCTGCCTGAGCGCTCCCCGTTTGTACATCCAGATGGATGAGATCAAGCTGAAAGACAGAGCGTTTTGGATAAAGCCCTGGGGCCGGCCACGTCCACCGCCTTCAGCTGCAGACTCAGGCTGCCGAGCAGCAGATCGCTGCCCTGAGGGATTCCCAAAGGGCGGGCCTAAACTACCCTGGAAGTGGGGTCAACGCCGCTACTAGCAATCCTCTTCATAGCGTAAGCCACCTCATCACACACTTGCAGTATGCATGACTTAGTTCGTTGCTGGAGGAAGGTAGCACAAAAATAGTTTTGAACTTTGAACGAGTGGTTGTGTGTGTGTGTTGCGGGGCGTTTTCAGTCTTAGGAGGATCGGGACACGCGAAGGTTTCATCTGAAAATCGCTGAGCTCAGCGCAGTCATCAGGAAACTGGAGGATCGAAACACCCTGCTTTCTGAAGAGCGCAATGAACTGGTAATTTATTGACGGCACGCTTGAAGGTTTGCGCTATGTTTGATGCGCGCCATCCAGCGAGGCACCCATTGCGCTTGCTTATTAGTTGAGCGGCGCGGCGAGTCGGTTGCCTGGTAGATGTCTTTTATTGCGAGCCAAAGCCACGATTCCGTTCAAACCGATGCAAAAGGAAGGGATACGTTCTGGCCCGCGTGTTGTGCGTCTTTCACATCCCGCACTTCATGCTTGCAGCTAAAGCGACTGAGAGAAACAGAAAGCCAGTTTCTGCCACTCCTGTACAAAAACAAACGCCTGAGCAGGAAGAATGAAGAACTCTCACTGGTGCTGTGTCGCCTTGAAAACAAAGTGCGCTTTGTCACCCAGGAGAACGAGGAGATGGCAAGCTTGGTAAGTCGACGCGGACAACGGCGGCGTACCAACAGAGTCCACTGCATTTGTGTTCCACAGAGAAGGCCTAGTTCGCTCAATGACCTGGACCGCGGTTGCGGCCAGCAGGACGGTGAAATGGAGTTCCTTCAAGTTGTGGAGCAGCGGCACATCATCGACGACTTGTCCAAGGTCTTCAGGCAGGCGACTCGGTGCACGTACGGCAGCGCCGCGCTCGCTCGCTGCTGCCTGGAAACATTTTCCGTCCAAAGCTTGGCCGGTGGCCGCCATCCAAAAAATTGGCCCCTTAAATTCCAACCTTTCAAGCAGGAGCATTGTGCGCACGCGTTTGAACACTGTCAAACGCACCTCTCGGATTAAGGTGCCCCAGGCTTCCCAGTAACGGGTTTATTTTAGCCGGGTTCGGAGATTCGTCCGTAATCTAACCACCCGAGTTAAATTAACTCCTCCGGAATCAATCTAATTTCTGTACGACGCCAATCCCTCTCAAGTCACCCGAAGCGCGTGCCGAGTAACTCAATTCGAGGCAGGACTTCGAAGTGACCGCATCGTATTGATGGCTCCCCGCTAATGTTTGAAGTTCTTATTCGTTACGGATATTTTTTAGATGTCTTTGTTAAGACCTCAGGGATTCGTTTGTATAGCGCACCCAAGCACTAGTTTCGCCGAAGTAAATGTTGATATGGGTCCGTTCCACTTGGTCGCTCATGCAGCGAGCCGACCAACTTTTTTATTCGAAAGAGAATCGAATTAATAAAAGTGTGACAATAATAGCATTTAAGAAGAAAATTAATGCACCCTATATGATTAATTCTAACTTCGTATACGTAGATCTAGCACTTGACCGTCGGAGTTCTTCACCCCACTTAATTGCTTCGAAGAGAATAGCGACTTTCTTACCAAATAAAAATGTCGTGCTGTCTTTAGATTTGCCCAATAATTAATTTGGAAGGCAAGTCTATTTTTTGATCGTGTCCTATTTAACTTTTGACGCGGCCCGACAAAAGGGGAACTGGGCCGCGCCCGACGGACAATCGAAATGTTTTTATCCTCCACCAACTTCACTGATTTATTTCAGCCGTCGTCGTTAATTTATTTAGAAGAAGTAAATTTCCAACAATTCACTTCTAACGAAATCCACTCCTCCTTTAAATATTTACGAAAGTTATTTAATTCTCTAACTGGCTCAGAGTTACTTTTTACACGGCCCGTCAAAAAAGGGGAACTGAGCCGCGCCCGACGAAAAGGGGAAGCGGGCCTGAGCCTTTCAAATAGTCAAACAACTTTTCGTTCTACACAAAACCAATAATCTGATTTAAACACTTCCTTTAATTTTATTCAGACGAAACAACTTTCGAACAGATCGAAATTCACTCGTGGCTCAAATAACTACGGAAGTTATTTAAGTCTCTAACTTGTTCGGAGTTCCTTTTTACGCGGCCCGTCAAAAAGGGGAAGCGGGCCTGAGCCTTCGGTTGCATATTTAGTACAAATCCGCGCACAACGAAGTAAGTAATATACAAAACACATTTATTAAAGAAACATGAAATAGAATTACAAATCTCAATTACTCCAGAAACTGAACAATTTCACTCACTGATACCCGTGTTAATAAAATCATTCAATCCCAGAACAATTCGATTGCAAAACACAGTTCATAAAAAAGGGAAGAGGTAAATACCAGTTGCGTGCTATTTTTGGTGGAAGCAAAGTCGAGTGATCAGTTCGATCTTGCTTCTAAAATCCAAATTAGAGAAACAGGCTGGCCACGAGGAAGCCGGCGGCCCGATGACTATTCCCCCCTCTCGCTAAAATACATAAAAACGGTCATCCTCACCAATTTCTCGTTTAAAGTTGTCCAGTCCAATTTTTAGGAGTAAATCCAAGTTAATTTCAGTCCAGTGATCCTGCGTCTCACACAAAAATCTTTGGGACTTTGGAAAAAATCTTGAAACTCCTCCGGGCCTCTTCACGTATCAGAGCTCTTTTGGGGGGAAAAGCCTTGAGGCTACTCCAGCAGGACCTTTTATAGACCTCTCCGTCTCCCCCCCTCCCCTTTCTTTTCTCCTGTACTTTCCCTATAGGGTAAGACTGCCCAGTTTTCTCACGCGTATAGAAGGGACTGTCCAGCTTTCTCACGCCTATAGAGGGAACTGGCCTTTAGCAGCTGTTTCCGCCCTGACCACGCAGTACTTTCCACCAAATGCACAGCTAGTGGCAAAACCTTTCACTTCCCCTTTTCACCTTTGACCTACTTTCTGTTACATGAATTGTGTCACGCCACTATTCCCATAGTGACGGGTTTCTTGATCAAATTGACAAATAATATTGCTTTAAAGCGGTTACAAAATACATTTTTAGCCAAGCAAAGAAATAAAAATAAAAATCACATTTGTGCTTCTCCAAACAATTTATGTCACGCCACTGAGAAGCCACTATTCTCAGTGACGGGTCTCTTGATCAAATTGACAAATAATATTGCTTAAAGCGGTTACAGAATACATTTTTAGCCAAGCAAAGAAATAAAAATAAAAATCACATTTGTGCTTCCATGCGTGACTCACACTCTGACACCGTGTTCCTTTTTTATATCCATTTTAACCGGTTTAGCTTATTCTGGCCTCTCTTTTGGTCTCATGTTTTGGTCTGGCGCCATCTTTTGGACAAATTTGGAATTTTAGCTCTGTCAATTTATCCCTGTGAACAATCCATATTCTACCATTTGGACCATCTCTACCCCCATGTTACACGACACCCTCCCCTTGGATTGAAAACAGGTATAAATTATCCCTGATCCCCAAGAGTTACACAGCCATGTCGTCGTCCTCGTCTGAGATATTCACAACCTCAGCGGTCGTTGAAGTAGGGCAGGCCGCTGCCATGTCTCCCTGTCGGGCGATCTCTGCGAGGGCGTTGATCAGGCGCGACAACCGACTAGCAGCGTTGTCGTCGTCAGCGTGGTTCTCCACGGCGAGGGCTCTCAGCTCCGGTGTTGAACGCCCCGTGGCCACACTCTCGACATCTGCCTCCTCATTTTCAGCCTCGCTCCCGCGTCCTCCGTCTCGAGCCTCATCGTCGTCCTCAGACTCAGAAGGAGCTGCATCCACTTCCAGCGGGCTTATCAGCCGTACGGGGCTGGTGGGCGAGTCGAGGGGAGGACCATCATTGTAGCCAGGCCCTCCATACGTACGGCTGCCGTCTGGATCCCGACGCCCCATGCAACCCTCGCATGGCTCTCTGCACCGGACGTAAGACCCATCCAGGGTCCAATGTCCAACACACCGTCCTCCTCCCCGACGCGCAGGCCGGACAAGCCCCACAGGGGCCTCGCTGGGCATCCCCATAGGTCGGTGTAATCCATATCCTGCGTCTGGGTGCGTGTAAAAGTCAGTCGGGACAACGCGATGAGGAGCGCTCACTGTCAGACAGCGCCCACATTGCCAATGTGAAGTGACGCATCGGGTGCCGTTCTGTTGACGCCAGGTCATGTGAATCAAAGGCCAGATAGTGCCGTGGGTTACTCCTGCTCCATGCATGAGAACCGTACGTGCCATCAGGGGCCCTGTAGTTGTCTCGAGCAGAGTCGCGGTGGTCATCAAATCCGCACATCCTTCCTATCCGAGATGGTCCAAGCTGGACTGCTCTCCCTCTTTTACATACAGACCGTCAGGGACCAGCCAAGCCAAACTAAAGCCGGCCTGATAACAACAGTTTCCCACATAAGATCTCCCGATCACCCAGGCCAATTTCATGTGGCTCATCCCGCATAGGATGCATTTAGGTGCATCCGTTATACGGTGTACAGTCTGTAACACATGGAAGCACAAATTTTAACATTTTTCATGTTACACATTAAACAATCACCCCTCTGCCAGCCCCTCGGTATACAATAGAGGGGCTTCTCGGCTGCTGCCCTCCCGCCTCTCGGGGCGGGAGGGGAAAAAAAACAGAGTACGTAAAAAACCAGGTTATCATTGCCAACTGGTCCACCACTTCGGTCCAAAGTAACACAGACAATGACCCCCATACTATGCACCAGAGTACGAGTTTGGCCGTACGCCATCTCCACGCGACAGAGGTGCGGGCATGCTGGTCAAGTCCGGCTACCATCTTTATAACATACATGGCCATTCCTATCACTAATATTGCTTCTAATATGACAACCCCGAACACAACATAGTAAACAAAAATTGACACCACTTCCAAAACACTCCACAAAATAAGCAATACAATTTCGGCAATACCTCTGGGTGTATCAGGGTCAACATACATTCGGCCATGCATGTAGACTACAAAAAGACCCAAACCCATCGTGTGTCTTGTGTATAAAAATCTCAAAATCAAAACCTTGAATATTGATATGACCAAAATTACGGGGCGAGTGAGTTGTTGCAAATCCCAAGACCCAGAACAGCAGTAGGCTGTCCAGATACTGAATAAAACCCAATATTGAACTTCGTTACTCACTCTCATTGCTCCTGGCCTCCCCCTTGGATCTAAAAACCCACTTGAGCTGTTTGTTGCCATAATTAGTTCTTCTTCTTTTCTTTTTTCTCTTCTGTCTCTTGAAGTTCCAGTCTCTGAGCTGTCAGGCTCAAATGCCCAACGGCCGCCCGACTTCTCCTTTTAGTAAGACGTTCCGACCACCCCTCTTGTGGGCCGTCATTTGCATAACTAGAGACGCCTTCTCTCTCGCGGGGGTCAAACAAAAGCCTCTTAATACTTCCTTTTATGGCAATGCCCAAAGTTGTTGCTATTCCTATCAACGCAAACCCTACTAGCTCCCACGCCCAGATTGGCCCCAGTACCACCTCCAATGCACCGCTGATCACATCACCAAAGGCCTCAACCGCGGCACTTGTTGCTGACTGCAGCGCCGCCCCTATCTTCTCATACCAAGTGCAATCATGAATATTGTCTCCATGACCACATTTTATCCAATGCTCTGACGGGGAGAAACATGTTCCATTAATAATACATTGTCATCATGCTTCTATATACACATGTATACATACACAATTACATGCCTATTCATTTACATATACACGTATGTACACATTCTTCTTTTTTTTTTTTTCAGTCATTCTCCCCCTGGGAATCTGGCTGGCTCCACAGCCTAGTCAATTCTTCTACTGCGGCCCGACCCCTCTTTTTCTTTTGAGGTTCTGTTTTTGTGGACCACACTGCATAATAGGAGGCCGTTCGAGCCAACGTTCCCAGCGGCCTATCGGATGCAGACGGACCTGGTTCCTCGGGCCTGGTGTCTACCGCATCATTCGACATGTTGTTCTCTTGGCTACCGGCTTGTTTCCTGGTTTCGGAGGCTTTGCGCTTCATTTCTGCCAGCACTGGACATGTCTTAAGGGTGCGGTGACGCTCCGGACCCCATCTGGTGTTTCCTTTTCCATCACATCCAGGCGTGGGACACACCTCGAGGCTCCCCACATACACCGGGCAGGCTCTAAATGAGCGGTGGTGTGTTGCCCCTGGTCGGGCGCTACCGCTCCCGTCGCAGCCAGGAGTAGGGCAATTTGCCGGATACAACTTCGTCCAATCAAAAGGGGTCCAGTCTTGTAGAATCCTCCTGGGTTGGTCACTTACGCCACCGCCCTCCGCTTTTGGACATGATAAGTTTCCCTCCTGGACTTTTGCTTCTGGCAGGAGTGAAGTGGGTTGACTTTCCACTCGGACTTCTGGTTCTGGCGGGAAAAAAGTTGTTTGAATTTCCACTTGGGCTCCTGCTTCTGGCGGGAGTGAAGTGGGTTGACTTTCCACTCGGACTTCTGGTTCTGGCGGGAGAAAAGTTGTTTGAATTTCCACTTGGGCTCCTGCTTCTGGCGGGAGAGAAGTGGTTGAATTTTCCACTCGGACTTCTGCTTCTGGCGGGAGAAAAGTGGTTGAATTTTCCTCCGTCACCACCGATTGGAACATGCTTCCTCCAGCTGGACATCCCTGTGCCAACTCCTGGCTGGGACCTTTATCCCATTCTCTTGCTTCCGACCGGTCAAGGTCATCTGTCTCCTTGGCCTTTTCTTGAGGTTCTATCTCCGCTACTGTGCCGTGCTCCTTTCTCGTTTGTATTTGTTCCCTAAGAATATCCCGTATCTGGGACCCGGTGTTTCTTATGGCTACAAATTGGCTAAGCCTTTTGGCCTCCAATTTGATTCCCAGTGAATATATTCCTTCGTAAGGAATGATGGCCATTTTCACTGTAATCCCTACCAGTGCTGCTTCACCCTCATTCACTATAAGGACTAATCCGACTTTATTCCCAGGGGCAAAACAGTATATTCCCTTTTTGGTCACATACTGAAAGTCTTTGTTACTTGTGTCCAAAACACTTCGATAGCAGTACATGTTGCTCACGGTCGGGCTTGTTTCCGCAGGGGCTGCCTCCACTTTGACCAATGGTGCGTCCTTGCACGCCAACAACTGGGCTATAGACCGAGCCCAGGTCATGGGCCTCCAAGGTCCCTCAAGCAGGTCCCCAAGGACTGCGGTTCCTCCTGCGGAAAGAACCGACTCACGAGCAAACAAGGCTATTTCGTCGGCCTTTTCTGTATAACTGTCGGGGGCAGGCCGGCCGACTGGCCTTGGCCAAGGCCAACAATGGCCCAAGGCCAGATAAAGGTTCTTCATGGCCTGATTATTATCATATGCCGGCCAAGACGCTCCTCCCAACACTGGATAGAGGGTCGCCAGGGGGGTCATTGCCCTGGTGATTTGCCATCCCTCTGCTTCTCCGACTTTCAATAATTTTCCTCTTGCCATGCGATCTAAACACATGAGGCAATATTTCAGCTCATCGCCGTCCCAAACACACGTGCACGAGCTAATTTGTCGAGCCCGTACATCCGTAGTTGGTCCGATCTCCCACTGTGAAAAGAACACCATTCGTGCCAAGATGGTAATTCGACACTGGTGGCATACCATGGCATCTAATACTTTGACTGGAAGCTTGTCCTCATTTCTCTGGGCAAATTCCAGCTCTCTTACTTCGGTGGTCAGTACAGGTGGCATCATGAAGCCTACTCCCGACCACATAGTAGGCAACAGGTTGGGTGTCAAACAAATGACACAAGCTTCGTTGACCCATGTCCAGTGAAAATGTTCTGGTCCACCGGGTGTGCAACCCCGCTTGGCCAATCTCACCAGATTTAGGGCCCTTCCGGTCTGGATCCCATTTGGTGTTCTTCTTACGATGACCGCACCTTTGTGTGCGGCCATGCGCACGAAGGCTGGGATTGTTCCGTGGTCCGTTGCCATATGTTATTTAAATTACTTCTTGGCTTGACTCGGGTCAGCCGATAACGGCTTCAGCTGTTCAACTCCTTGGATACCTTTCTTCTTTAGTCGTACTGTGTTTCTATCCAAAACTTCACTAACTATGTCCGAGCAGTCGTACTTGGCCTTCACTGCCGTGTTGCTGTTCAGGTCCCTCGACTTGATCCACACCTTCTGTCCAACGCTGATCCGACACTTCTCTTTATTCTGGGACAGCCGTCTTGGGTTCTGCCCACTTCTTGTGACACAAAAAGTCGTTGGTTCAGTTCTTCGGGCGGGGAGGGCCGGCTGCTTCTGCTCCTCCCGTTTAGGTCTGCAACCAAATCAAGCAATTTAGTACTCCACTCTTTTGGGATTCCTAGCCACATGCACCCATCTTCTAGTGTCTTGATCACACTGTTTGCATTGGCTTTTCTCACTGCTTTCAGCCCGACGTGTCCTGACATCGAGTCAACCAGCACAACAAGGTATTTCTCACCCTTTGCGCCACTTATTCCCATGGGGCCAGCTACGTCCATACAAACCGAGCCCCACGGCACAGTACTCCTAATCTTCAATCCATCCGTGCGTCGTCCTCTTCGCCCTGCGTTGTATTTGTTGCACGGATTACAATCCCGCAGGACCGCACGAATCGTCCGGTCAGGGACCCAGAGTTCCAGCATCTCTAACTTTTTTCGCGTAGGCAGTGGACCCGCGTGGCCTAGTGCTTCATGCACTGCCGACACGACTTGCCTCACGCTCTCATCTGGGACCACTTTTCCGCGAGGGGTCTTGTCCCATTTTTCTGCTCCTACAACTTTTATTCTTCTTTTCTGGACGTATCAATCAACTTCGTTATTACCTCTCCAATAAGCTCCTTCTTTCACATGAGATTTCTGGTGAACCTCATCCAGACTCAAATTTAGCCGTAACTCGGCTATCTTTTTCCACACTTCATAGTGGGCCACTAGTTTTCCTTTCGCGCCCTCGAAGCCATTCTCTTCCCAAATGGCTAGATCGAATTTGAGAGCTTGCTCACAATAATGACTATCAGTTATAAGTCTTACGCGTCCAGCGTGATTTTTTTTTTTTTCTAACAGTCCTTCCAACACTGCCGTGGCCTCTCCTGTTTGCGCGCTGCCGGGTGTCTTTCCTTTGCGGCGGCAACGCTCCACTCCATTTTGCTTCAGAACAAAACCCCAGTGGGCATTCTGCTCTCCTTCCTTTTTTGACCCATCGGTGTAAAGAGTCCATTCATAGGGCTTCTCTTCATCCGCGTTGAGAGGCATCCTGCCTCTATCGACGGGTTTGATCCCACTATGTACTCAGTCCATTTCTGAGGCCACTTCTCTAAGCCTCCTCCATACAATATTACACATGCTGGTTCTTCATGTCGTCTTGGAGAGTCTGGATTAGACCCCTCCTTTCCGGTTCCTTTCATAGGATTTCCAGGTTCGGGATCCAATCTCCTTCCACCGCTAGCCATCCTTTCAATGAGTAGCAGTTTCTCTAGTTGTAGGGTCGAGCTGTCTCCTTTCGAAGCCTTTCCGTGCGCATTCGGAACAGGGTCGATTCAGCTCTTAGTTACTCAGCGGCGCCCTTTGCGTCGCCTCTACTCAGAACACCAATATGAGAACTTTTGCCTCGCTTATTGATGCTCTCAACGGTGGGATGCACTTCTTTTTCTTTTTCCTTTTTCCCCACCAGGTTTTCTACTGACAGGAAATTCTAACAAGGGTACATTCAATTGCAAATTCTAATTCAAACGTTATTGTAGCGAACAGGAAATGACGACTAATCATCAGCCCGAAGCCACTCAGCCTTTCAATTCTTGGGAACCTGTAAGTCACAGAAGGTCTCCAACAGTTAAGAATCATGTACCATACAAGCCTTAAAAAAAATTATCTTGGCTGTTTTTCTTCTGCCTGGAGAGTAAGTATAGTTACTACTCCTGGTCAGCCTTTACTGTAGTCTTCAACAGCAGGAAAAAAGAAAAAAGAGAAAAGGGCGGAAAAAAGAAAAATCCTTTTGTGAGTTCAGCGGACAAAAATCTGTAATCCTCTGATGCGTCCGGGAACAAAAATCCTTGTAATCCACACAGGTGTCCAAAAACAAAAAAAAATTTGTAATCGACACAAGTGTCCGGGAACAAAAATGTTGTAATCCACACAGGTGTCCGGGAACAAAAATCCTTGTAATCCACACAGGTGTCCAACAACAAAAAAATTTGTAATCGACACAAGTGTCCGGGAACAAAAATGTTGTAATCCACACAGGTGTCCGGGAACAAAAATCCTTGTAATCCACACAGGTGTCCAAAAACAAAAAAATTTGTAATCGACACAAGTGTCCGGGAACAAAAATGTTGTAATCCACACAGGTGTCCGGGAACAAAAATCCTTGTAATCCACACAGGTGTCCAAAAACAAAAAAATTTGTAATCGACACAAGTGTCCGGGAACAAAAAAAAAAATTTTGTAAGGGAGAAATGAAGGTTTATTATAAAGTTAAATTGAGAAAGAAAAAGGAAAAGGAAGAGGGGAGACAAGTCTTCTCTTTTTATCTTTCAAAATAAAAAGGCCTCTCTTCAGACGGTCTCCTAATTGGTTGCCTTCTCTTTGGCCTTGGCTTTGGCATGAAATCTAAAACATTTGCAGGCTCCTCATCGACTGGTTCATCTTCTGTATTTATACCCAATATCCGTGCCCATGTACCGGCCCCTCTGGCTTTTGCAAGTTCTGCTGCATACTCTGCGTATACTACAAACATTACTTTCAGCACCCCATACAAGTACAAGCTGTGAAGGAACTCCTCCTTACTCATGCTTAAAGTAATGTGCTGAGGGGCATCGGTCACCGTTTACTATGACACAATACAGTTCTAATCCTCCCGTGCTAATAAGGTTCTTTTCTAGGAAACTCTATTCCTTAAAGAGACTGTACTTATGTCACTCAAGGCCGTTCTGACATTTATTTGTATCAGTGAGCGGAATTAGGACAGTTTCTGGGAAGAAAAAACTGAAAAACTCCACACAGGTTCGTTTTGGAGCTGTGAGCAAAACAAAAAACAAATGTTCTTCTATTGTCTCATTTCTATTTTTTTTCTAAACTTTTACTCACAACCCCCCTCCTACTCGTTGGGCGCCAAAATGTCAAACGCACCTCTCGGATTAAGGTGCCCCAGGCTTCCCAGTAACGGGTTTATTTTAGCCGGGTTCGGAGATTCGTCCGTAATCTAACCACCCGAGTTAAATTAACTCCTCCGGAATCAATCTAATTTCTGTACGACGCCAATCCCTCTCAAGTCACCCGAAGCGCGTGCCGAGTAACTCAATTCGAGGCAGGACTTCGAAGTGACCGCATCGTATTGATGGCTCCCCGCTAATGTTTGAAGTTCTTATTCGTTACGGATATTTTTTAGATGTCTTTGTTAAGACCTCAGGGATTCGTTTGTATAGCGCACCCAAGCACTAGTTTCGCCGAAGTAAATGTTGATATGGGTCCGTTCCACTTGGTCGCTCATGCAGCGAGCCGACCAACTTTTTTATTCGAAAGAGAATCGAATTAATAAAAGTGTGACAATAATAGCATTTAAGAAGAAAATTAATGCACCCTATATGATTAATTCTAACTTCGTATACGTAGATCTAGCACTTGACCGTCGGAGTTCTTCACCCCACTTAATTGCTTCGAAGAGAATAGCGACTTTCTTACCAAATAAAAATGTCGTGCTGTCTTTAGATTTGCCCAATAATTAATTTGGAAGGCAAGTCTATTTTTTGATCGTGTCCTATTTAACTTTTGACGCGGCCCGACAAAAGGGGAACTGGGCCGCGCCCGACGGACAATCGAAATGTTTTTATCCTCCACCAACTTCACTGATTTATTTCAGCCGTCGTCGTTAATTTATTTAGAAGAAGTAAATTTCCAACAATTCACTTCTAACGAAATCCACTCCTCCTTTAAATATTTACGAAAGTTATTTAATTCTCTAACTGGCTCAGAGTTACTTTTTACACGGCCCGTCAAAAAAGGGGAACTGAGCCGCGCCCGACGAAAAGGGGAAGCGGGCCTGAGCCTTTCAAATAGTCAAACAACTTTTCGTTCTACACAAAACCAATAATCTGATTTAAACACTTCCTTTAATTTTATTCAGACGAAACAACTTTCGAACAGATCGAAATTCACTCGTGGCTCAAATAACTACGGAAGTTATTTAAGTCTCTAACTTGTTCGGAGTTCCTTTTTACGCGGCCCGTCAAAAAGGGGAAGCGGGCCTGAGCCTTCGGTTGCATATTTAGTACAAATCCGCGCACAACGAAGTAAGTAATATACAAAACACATTTATTAAAGAAACATGAAATAGAATTACAAATCTCAATTACTCCAGAAACTGAACAATTTCACTCACTGATACCCGTGTTAATAAAATCATTCAATCCCAGAACAATTCGATTGCAAAACACAGTTCATAAAAAAGGGAAGAGGTAAATACCAGTTGCGTGCTATTTTTGGTGGAAGCAAAGTCGAGTGATCAGTTCGATCTTGCTTCTAAAATCCAAATTAGAGAAACAGGCTGGCCACGAGGAAGCCGGCGGCCCGATGACTATTCCCCCCTCTCGCTAAAATACATAAAAACGGTCATCCTCACCAATTTCTCGTTTAAAGTTGTCCAGTCCAATTTTTAGGAGTAAATCCAAGTTAATTTCAGTCCAGTGATCCTGCGTCTCACACAAAAATCTTTGGGACTTTGGAAAAAATCTTGAAACTCCTCCGGGCCTCTTCACGTATCAGAGCTCTTTTGGGGGGAAAAGCCTTGAGGCTACTCCAGCAGGACCTTTTATAGACCTCTCCGTCTCCCCCCCTCCCCTTTCTTTTCTCCTGTACTTTCCCTATAGGGTAAGACTGCCCAGTTTTCTCACGCGTATAGAAGGGACTGTCCAGCTTTCTCACGCCTATAGAGGGAACTGGCCTTTAGCAGCTGTTTCCGCCCTGACCACGCAGTACTTTCCACCAAATGCACAGCTAGTGGCAAAACCTTTCACTTCCCCTTTTCACCTTTGACCTACTTTCTGTTACATGAATTGTGTCACGCCACTATTCCCATAGTGACGGGTTTCTTGATCAAATTGACAAATAATATTGCTTTAAAGCGGTTACAAAATACATTTTTAGCCAAGCAAAGAAATAAAAATAAAAATCACATTTGTGCTTCTCCAAACAATTTATGTCACGCCACTGAGAAGCCACTATTCTCAGTGACGGGTCTCTTGATCAAATTGACAAATAATATTGCTTAAAGCGGTTACAGAATACATTTTTAGCCAAGCAAAGAAATAAAAATAAAAATCACATTTGTGCTTCCATGCGTGACTCACACTCTGACACCGTGTTCCTTTTTTATATCCATTTTAACCGGTTTAGCTTATTCTGGCCTCTCTTTTGGTCTCATGTTTTGGTCTGGCGCCATCTTTTGGACAAATTTGGAATTTTAGCTCTGTCAATTTATCCCTGTGAACAATCCATATTCTACCATTTGGACCATCTCTACCCCCATGTTACACGACAACACGCTTTAGACTTGTTTTGCCGTTTTCAGCAGCTCAAAGCTCCCATTTTGTCAGCGCCTTTGCCACTCGCTGTGCGCTGAAAACGACGGACTCGCCCGGCTGCTCAGCCCGTCAACCATGAGCCGCGAGCGCGACGTCATTGTCCGTAGAAAGCTAGTGGCAAAATGCACCCTGTTAGAGTTGCGCTCGCTCCAACTTATTTTGCAAGAACCACACGGGAGACAAGTAAGTTCTTTTGGACACCTGCAGGTGGAGAGTCCATCCGTTGTACGAATGAAGTCTGACGCTCGGCTCCTGCACGAGCATTTTTATTAAGAGAAACAGGGTGGGTGTAAGAGTGGATTGAATAGAGAAAGCCCTTGACCTCTAGTCAAAACATAGCAAGGGGTGTTTTACGACTTTGTGTAGGAAGGGATAAGCGATAGGGATAAATAAGGGATAAATAATATTATTTATTACAGGTTGCAGTCAAAGTCAAAGCAACATAATCATACGATAAAGATAATCTGGAAAACCCTGACACACCCTGTAGTTGTCACTTTTGGAAAAGACGAGTGTCCCTCCAATCATCGCCGGTGACGTGTTTTTCAGGCTCTGGAGACAGGACCTCATGTCAGAAATGTCATTGTGAGTCGCGTTTGTTTCTGCGCCGGAGCCGTTCGTTCCCTTTGCATCCAAAGAATCTCAAAGGCGGATTATTTGTGTCGACAGGAGAGAGATTTGCTGCTACGATACCGACGTCGAGAATCTCTGAGGAGGAACAAAGCGTGACGTCCTGCAAGGTGAGTCTGTTTGTTTGCGGCTGCTTGGTGTTGCGCAAGATGAAATGGCCTTTTTCTCGCTATCGTTCCTCTTGTCGATTCATCGTGAGGTGTCGCTTCAGTTTGTTCAGAGAGATGTTTGCTTCTGCGCCCGCAGGTCATCGAAACATTTTACGGCTACGACGAAGACATGTTGGTGGACTCGGACGGATCGTCCTTGTCTTTTCACACCGACAGAACCCCCGACACGGAACCCGAAGAGGTAGCCCGCCATTTCTGCCAGCGTATTGGCGCCAAACATTCCTCTTCAGCCTGGAATCGGACTCGTCTTTGCGTCGCGGGTGCTTTGTCGCCGGTCTGACTGATTCTGGTACTAGTGCTGTGTTGCATTGGTGTGTGCATGAGGAGGCGGAGCTTCGCTACCGCCAGCTGACGCAAGAATATCAAGCGCTGCAATGAGCCTACGCTCTGCTAGCCCAGACCAGCGGAGGGGACTACGACGCCGAGAAGAAGATCAAGGTGGCGCCCTTTCCCGCAACCCCCGGCCGGGTCGCAGCCTCCCCATTCTCACCCAGCCTTGGGTGTTCTCTGGTCTGAAAGGAGGAGGACCAGAGAAAAGCTGATGGTAGAAATGGGTCACTATCAAAGCAGAGTAGCAGATCTGGAGTTAGCGCTGAAGCAACAAGGACAGGTAAGCTCATCAATGAGCACACCTTTTTCACAGACAAAATAGCTACATTCTTCAGTCACTCATTCGTCTGGCATTACTGGATCAACCCCCCCCCCCCCCCACCCCCCACCCACCGAACGTGGCTGGGAAAATGCGGAGAAAAGCAGATGTCATTTCCCAGTCAACCAAATAATTTGTGGATGAAAATGACACAACATTCCAAAGCTGTCCACGCGTTTGTCTCTTCTAGAATGTCAAGTAGGTGGAGGAGAACCAGCTGCTGCGTCAGAGCAATCAGCAGTTGGCCGAAAAGGTGACGGAAAGAAAGGCGCTGGGCGGAGTCGCTTGGCGTCACACCCGTCGGGAAGCCCCGCAGATGAGGTCTGACTGTCTTTTCAGGTCAGGCGGATGGAGGCGGAAGAAGCGCGTCTGAAAGAGCACATCCAGGATATCTGAGACCAAAACGAACTGCTTGAGTTCCGCATCCTGGAGCTGGAGGTGGAAATACTCGCACAAGCGTGTTGAGGCCAGAGATGTGACAGACGGACGGACAGACGGACGGACGGATGCATGCCTCTGCCTTTCAGGAGAGGGAGTGGCGCTCCCCCGTCTTGAAGTTTCTGCAAGTCAGTTTCCCAGACGGCCTCAGCCCTTTGCAGATCTACTGCGAGGCCGAGGGCATGAGCGTACGTAAGGCGTCCCTCGCAACCCTAACCTTAACCCGAGGTCCCAGAACACCTTACATTGCTCCTTGCGCCTTTTCCCAGGACATCGTCATCAGTGATCTGATGAAGAAGCTGGACATCCTGGGCGATAACGCCGTAAGTGTATGTCGAACTCCTTATGTTCGCACTCCACGAGACTCGGCGGCTCAAATGTGAATTTTGGAAGGCTTTGCGCTGAAAGAAGCCTGTTGACGCTGTGCCTTTGGGCTCTTGCAGAATCTCACCAACGAGGAGCAGGTGGGTCAGAAAGGGTCAGAATAACAAGAGTCCCACCGGCCAGCCGGAGCCACCCGTCCATCCATTTCTTCAGGGGGGAAAAAAATTGGAGTCACCGGTGAGTACATTTTGCATTTAGCTCTGCTTTTCTGCTTCTGTCTTCAAGTGTGTGGCATCCTGCGACCAAAGATTCAGCCAACCCCAAAGCAGTTGACCTCAACGTCCCACCACCATGCCTACCAGAGCAGGTGACGTGATGCTTTGGACATCCTTCCGTCTCAGATGCCCAAAAGTATTCTTTGCCACATCTGCGGCAATACGGTGTCTTTTCAAAGGTGCAAATAAATCCAGCGTGGGCGGAACACGCACGTCTTCGGTTTTTCCCGCTTTGTTTGTGTGACAGCTGTTGTGAAAATTTTATACAAATAAAGTTGTATAGTGCAAGTTTGGCCAAGCCGCAACTCCCGAACCGCATGCGGCTCTTTGGTTGGATTCATGCGGCTCTTTTATGTTCATATCAACATTTGTGTGTGTGTGTGTGTGTGTGTGTGTGTGTGTGTGTGTGTGTGTGTGTGTGTAGGTGTGTGTGTGTGTGTGTGTGGGGGGGGGTGGTTGTGCGTGTTGGCGTCTCTTAAGTTCATTTGGTATTTTCGTCAAAAGCGCATGTGGTGAAATTCCACAAAGTAGGATGGGCAAACACATTCCAGTAAACTATTTGTGTCAATTGGGCTCTCAAAATGGCAGGGAAAAGATGCACAGCAAAACGAAAATATGTAGATGAACACAGGACGTTTTTATCAGAGTGGGAAAGTTTCTATTTTTTGTTGAACGTGATAGCAAACCATTCTGCCTGATATGTCAGACCTCAGCGCATTTCAAAGATTCAAATCTTCAGCGCCATGCACTTCAGCTCACTCCATGCTAACATTGATCAGGCGTCGAACCCGCAACATCATGCTTAAGAGGTGGACATGCTAACCAGTGCGCCATTATGTCAACACATAATAACTGTAAGTCTACTGATCAAAACAGCGGTTACTATATGACGTCGCTACGTCGTGGTCACGTGACGCAGACAAGACGTCAACGGGCAGAACTTCCTCCGAAATTAGAATCCGTGGGCAGAGTTAACTTGTTTAAAAGGGAGTGGGCAGAAGAAATATTTATTTAAATCTATTTTGAGTGCACACCATTATGTCAATGCATAACAACTGTAAATCTACTAAACAAAACAGCGGTTGCTATATGACATCTGCCACGTTGTGGTCACGTGACAGACGTGACGTCGATGGGCGGAACTTCCGCCGGAATTCAAATCCGCGGGGAGAGTTAACTTGTTTAAAAGGGAGTGGGCAGAAGAATTATTTAATTTATTTAAATCTATTTGGAGTGTGCGCCATTATGTCAATGCATAACAACTGTAAGTCTACTAAACAAAACAGCTGTTGCTATATGACGTCTGCCACGTCGTGGTCACGTGACGCGGACGTGACGTCGACGCCTACTTGACATCCCACCGATCACAGGACCCCTCGGCTGCATAACCGCGCCCCTTTCCCAGCCAATCGGATTTGCTATACGCGAAAACGACGCCAATGGGCGGAACTTCCGCCAAGATTTAAATCCGTGGGCGTGGCTCGCAACAGGAAGTAGGAAAACGGCGATGTTGCCAAAGAAGACACAGCGGATGGTAACACGACGACTAACAAAAGAAATATTTTTATTTTCTGATTGCAACTGGACCGTCCAGAGCGTACACGGTAAGTACAACTCATCGTTTTTAAAAAGAAGTACTTTTGTTGTCCTGAAAAGCGAGTGAGTGTGGCGTTTGGGGGGAACGTTGAATTTCGACGATTCTTTCTGGTCAACGGTTGTAAATGATTGCGTTGATTAAAAAAGAAAACTTGATGTAACTCTACTTTTAACTGCCGTTTCAGATAAGCGTGTGAATATTGGTCGAGGCGAAATGTTAATGTTTAATTTAATTCCTTTAGGTTCCACGGTGTTTGTTGGCTGTAAGTTTTCCCCTGCAAGAAGAGGCTCATATCATTGACCAGGAGCGAGCTACAATGGTGAGTAGCCATAACATTTATGTTAAACACTTCCTATTTCATGTCTAACAGTACTTGATTTAACAAATATCCATAAATAAATACAGTGTGGGCACTGAAGTTAACATATGTGATTATACTGCCTAATCTGTCACCGAGTATATTGTTGCAAAGTAATATAAGATCCAAAGTTGTAATTCAGAATAGTTTTCAAAAGAAGGCCATTAGAATTATATACAAGTCTGATTACACTGAACATAATAACAAGCTATTAATTAAATCACAAATTCTTCAATTCAAAGATTTGGTAGATTATCAGACAAATAATGTCTAACAGTAATTGATTTAACACATCACGATAAATATTTATTAAATAAGTTTTAGTGGGGTTAGTGTGAATACAATCCAAAAGAATACAACAGAATACAATACAATAGAATATAATACATAGATTAAATTCAATAGCTCTTACTACTTCCCATTAAATAAATTAAATACGTCTTACTTGTTCCCACTCCTTTTCAAAAAAGTAGTTTAAAACGAGGGCCCTTCACTCAACCTTTAACCTCAACCCCGCACGTCACATTGTGTTGTATGTGTGAATGTTGGTTGTGGCCGAATGATAGTTTTCTTTCATTCGTTTAGTTTCCACGGTGTTGGTTGGCTATATGTTTTCCACTGTCAGAAGGATGAAAATACAAAGTACAACGCTTGGACGTGGGCGAAGACGTCACCGGTGAGTCCTTCCTTCCTATTTATTCACCTTCTAGGTGCTAAAGGCTAAGTGTTAGAGGCTAAGTGTTAGAGGTAACACAATACGAACAACACAACACAATACGAACAACTCAACACAATAAGAACAACACAATATGAACAACACAACGCAATACGAACAACACAACACAATACGAACAACACAACACAATACGAACAACACAACACATTAAGAACAACACAACACAATACAAACAACACAACGATACCGGACTGAAAAACACGATACCGCACTGAACAACACGATACCGCACTGAACAACACCATGCCGCACTGAACAACACCATGCCGCACTGAACAACACCATCCCGCACTGAACAACACCATGCCGCACTGAACAACACCATGCCGCACTGAACAACACCATGCCGCACTGAACAACACCATGCCGCACTGAACAACACCATGCCGCACTGCACAACACCATTTCGCACTGAACAACACATGCCGCACTGAACAACACCATGCCGCACTGAACAACACCATGCCGCACTGAACAACACCATGCTGCACTGAACAACACCATGCCGCACTGAACAATACCATGCCGCACTGAACAACACCATGCCGCACTGAACAACACCATGCCGCACTGCACAACACCATTTCGCACTGAACAACACCATCCCGCACTGAACAACACCATCCCGCACTGAACAACACCATCCCGCACTGAACAACACCATCCCGCACTGAACAACACCATGCCGCACTGAACAACACCATGCCGCACTGAACAACACCATGCCGCACTGAACAACACCATCCCGCACTGAACAACACCATTCCGCACTGAACAACACCATGCCGCACTGAACAACACCATGCCGCACTGAACAACACCATGCTGCACTGAACAACACCATGCCGCACTGAACAACACCATGCCGCACTGAACAACACCACGCCTCACTGAATAATACCACGCCGCACTGAACAACACCATGCCGCACTGAACAACACGACGCCGCACTGAACAACACGACGCCGCACTGAACACGACGCCGCACTGAACAACACGACGCCGCACAGTACAACAGGACATCGCACAGAACAACACAATACTGCACAGAACAACACAATACCGCACAGAACAACACAATACCGCACAGAACAACACAATACCGCACAGAACAACACAATACCGCACAAACAGTTTTAGATAATATTACGTCGCAGTCATGTGACGCGGACGTGACGTCAATAGGCGGAACTCACGGCAAAATTAGAATCCTTGGGTGTGGCTTGCAACAGGAAGTAGGAAAGTGGCAATGCTGGCAAACAAGACACAGCGGCTAGTAACACGACGACTAACAAGACAAATATTTTTGTTTTCAGCTTGCAACTTGACCGTCTAGAGCGTACAAGGTAATTACAACTCATTGTTTTGAAAAATACGTTTTTTTTTAAGCCCTGAAAAGCACCTCCGGTGGGTGAAGTTGATGCTGACTTCCTAAATGGTCTAAATAACTTCTTTGGGAGGTTCGAGGCACTAAATGGCACTCCAGCAGTTAAAACTGTCCCCCATCAGGAAGAGGAGGTACTCTGCCTTGACTCCGCCGATGTGTTGAAGACTGTTGGGTCTAAATACTATTAGACATTAAATCACTCGCTGGAATGAAGAGGAGAAGACAACCAGAACAGGTTTACTCGCGAGGAGAACGATAGAGGAAGCAATCTCAGTTACAACCTCCATCAGTTCTGAGTCCTTACTCCACGTGCCCCTCTTTTGAATGTTATGGTTGCCCTGGTTACAGAGGCGTTGCTACACTAAGGGAGGGGAGATTGTGTCTGTAGCAACGCTGATTAGCTAAAGAATGTAGTGTAGTGTGAATTAGCACTTCATCTGTTGGCTCGTGACCCCCCGCAGAGGCCGTTCCCTTTCCTCAACCAGCCATCTTCTCTCACAGTTGGTTGACTCGTCCTTGACTGTGATCAAATACCTTGAAGCACGTTGATTGCCGCTTTGCTGTGGAACAAATACAACTAAACCTTTGCTAACTTTATCTACTTGGTAAATTAACACACAATAACAATAAGTAACTTGTCCTAAACACTTCAACACACCTTAAGCAAAGGTGAGGTAACTGGTATGCAGTTCCTTAAACAAACATTGAGTAAATATGGGATAACTTTTATGCAAATACTTCTAACTGTATATAACCCTTAACAAAGAAAAACAGGTCTGATAAACTACAATCTATGAACCAAACCTACAGCTAAATGAAAAGGAATGAAGTTCCTGTGAATCAAACAAAGAACATGTCACCTATGCAAATGAGCCCTGCTCATTGTTAGTGAAGGCCTCTTACGGGAACAAAAACATACAGACAACATAAGGACAGGAAGGATACAAATGGCTGACAGGGATCAAAAGACATCCCTATCACATAAAAGGAAGAACCTAGATAAAAGGAAAGATAAACTCGTAAAGGCGAGGCCTCCAGGTCTGGCAGGCCAAGGCTTCACTTAAAATTAATCCAACAAAGACCCTGAGGAGAGTCAACCCCCGTAAGGCCCCTGGCCCCGACAACATTCCTGGGCGTGTGTTCAGGGAATGTGCAAGTCAGCTGGCTGGGGTCATCACAGACATTTTTAACACCTCACTGGGCCAAGCCACAGTGCCAGCGTGCTTTAAGACTGCCTCCATCATTCCGGTGCCGAAGAAACCTCAAATCACCTCATTTAATGATTACTGACTCCGATCATGATGAAGCGCGGTGCAGCGCGCTATGGTGCTGCAACGCGCTGCTCCGCGCTGCACCGCGCTGCACCGCGCTGCACTGCGCTGCACTGCGCTGCACCGCGCTATGGTGCTGTAACGCGCTGCACCGCGCTGCAACGCGCTGCACCGCGCTGCACCGCGCTGCAACGCGCTGCAACGCGCTGCACCGCGCTGCGGTGGTGCACCGCGCTGCGGTGGTGCATCACGCTGCACCGCGCCGCGCTGCACCGCGCCGCACCGCGCCGCACCGCGCCGCATCGCGCCGCACCGCTGTGATGGCGGGCCGAGGGTGCGATGCGGCAAGATGGAGCTGTGCGGCAAGGGCGCTGCGCCGAGAGGGTGTTGCGCCAAGAGAACGCTGTGTCTAGAGAGCGCTGCGTCGAGAAGGATCCCGCACTGCGAGCGCTGCTGCGAGAGGCTGCGCCGAGGGTCCGCCGAGAGGACACGCGCGCGCTGCGCCGAGAGGGCGCTGCGCCGAGATGGTGCGTGCGCTGCATCGAGAGGGTGCTACGGCGAGCGGGCGCCGGGCCCAGTCAAGAGGTTCCGTACAGCACACGCGCGCGCCCTCTCGACACGTTGCCCTCTCGGTGCAGCCCTGTCATCGCAGTCCGGTGCAGCGCTGCACCGCGCTGCGGTGGTGCATCGCGCTGCACCACGCTGCACCGCGCTGCACCGCGCTGCACTGCTGCACCGCGCTGCACCGGACTGCGATGACAGGGCGCTGCACCGAGAGGGCAACGTGTCGAGAGGGCGCGCGCGTGTGCTGTGCGGAAGGGCACTGTTCCGAGAGGGTGCCGCGAGGCGAGAGCGGCGCCCACTCGGCGCTGCTGCCTATTGGTGCGGCACCCTCTCGGTGCAACCCCTCGACACTGCGCAAGGCCCTCTCTGCGCAAGGCCCTCTCGGCGCAGGGCCCTCTCGGCACTACGCCGAGAGGGCGTGCGCCGAGTGGCCGCTGCGTTGCATCAAGAGGGAGCTGTGCCGCGGCAAAACGGGCCACACGGCGAGAAGGCACCACACCTAGAGGTTGGCCATCGTAAGGGCGCAGCGGCGAGAGGGCGCCGCACCCCAGAGGGCCCTGCACCAAGAGGGTGCTGGACCGAGAGGGTGCGCGTGCTGTTAGCGCTGCGCCTAGAGGGCGGGCCCAGGGTGCGCCAAGATGGCGCACGCGTGCTGCACCAGGAGTGCACTGCGTCGACAGCACTAGCACGATGCGCCGAGAGGGCGCTGCACTGACAGGTCAAGCGCGCTGCGCCGAGTGTGCGCTGTGCCCAGAGAATGTGCACGCGCTGCGCTGGGAGTGCACGGTGTTTATAGGGCGCCGTGCTGCATCAAGAAGGCGCCGCGCTGCGACAACAGGGCGCCGCGTCTCGCCGTGCCGAGAAGGCGCTGTGTTGCGTCAAGAGAGCGCAGCTCTGAGTGGACGCCACGCTGAGAGGACGCCACACCGAGAAGGCGCCGCACCGACAGTGTGCGAACTGCACAGAGAAGACACGAGCCCTGCGCGCACTTCACGTGCTGCGCCGGCAGAGTGGGCCGAGGATGTAACGCGCCGAGAGGGCGCCGCGCTTGGAAGGCACCGTGCCGAGAGAGTGCTGCGTTGCGCCGAGAGAAAGCTGTGTCACGCCGAGAGTGACGCGAGTATGCCGAAAGGTTGCCACGCCGAGGGTGCCGTGCTGCGCCACACCGACAGAGAGCCGCGTCGATAGGGTGCCGCACCATGGCGAAAGCGTGCGCGGATAGAGGGAGCCGCTGCGAGAAGGCGCCGCACCGAGAGAGGTCACGGCGAGAGGGCGCCGCGCCAAGAAGGCGCCGCCCTGCGTCGAGGGGGTGCGCGCGCTGCCTGCGCTGCCTGCGCTGCCTGCGCTGCCTGCGCTGCCTGCGCTGCCTGCGCTGCCTGCGCTGCGCACGCAGCTTTCTTGAGTTGTTGCAGACAGAGCCATGTATTCGGCCTCACAGGTAGATAAGGCGACTGTGGGCTGTTTCTGAGATTTCAAGGAAACAATAGCCCCAGCCTCAGACAAACTAAAGCAGTAACCAGTAACACTGCCCCGGTCATTCTGGTCAGCTGCCCAGTCTGCATCACTATAGGCAACAAGCTTCAAGTTTACATTTTGCTTTTTATAGCACAACTCCTGGTCCAGAGTGCATTTCAAACATCTCAGAACATGTTTAGCTGCCACCCAGTGCTGTTCTTTAAGTTCAGACAAGTATTGGGATAATTTACCAACAACAAAACTTCACAACATTACTCACTGCAAGAAAATCGTCAACCCAAATAATCAACAGGATTCTGTCATTTCCAACATTTTTACAGTAAAAAGAATAGTCAGCAATATTTTGAACAAAACCATTTTCAATAAGGAAATTGTGTAACATCCTATTCCAGTTTCATCTTGACTGTTTCTTCCCATGGGCTCACCACCTGTGGGAGGGGCCGAAGGGGTCGGGTGCAATGTGAGCTGGGCGGCAGCCAAAGGCGGGGACCTTGGCGGTCTGATCCCCGGCTGCAGAAGCTGGCTCTTGGGACATGGAATGTCACCTCTCTGGCTGGAAAGGAGCCCGAGCTGGTGTGCGAGGCAGAAAGATTCTGACTAGATATAGTCGGACTAGCCTCCACACACAGTTTGGGTTCCGGTACAAGCCCTCTCGAGAGGGGCTGGACTCTCTTCCACTCTGGAGTTGCCCACGGTGAGAGGCGTCGAGCAGGTGTGGGTATACTTATTGCCCCCCGGCTGGGCGCCTGCACATTGGGGTTCACCCCGGTGAACGAGAGGGTAGCCTCCCTCCGCCTTCGGGTGGGGGGACGGGTCCAGACTGTTGTTTGTGTCTATGCACCAAACGGCAGCTCAGAGTACCCACCCTTCTTGGGGTCCCTGGAGGAAGTGCTGGAGAGCGCTCCTTCTGGGGACTCCATCGTTCTACTGGGTGACTTCAATGCTCACGTGGGCAATGACAGTGAGACCTGGAAGGGCGTGATTGGGAGGAACGGCCCCCCCGATCTGAACCCGAGCGGTGTTCTATTGTTGGACTTCTGTGCTCAACATGGATTTTCAATAATGAACACCATGTTCAAGCATAAGGGTGTCCATGTATGCACTTGGCACCAGGACACCCTAGGCCGCAGTTCGATGATCGACTTTGTAGTCGTGTCATCGGATTTGCGGCCGCATATTTTGGACACTCGGGTGAAGAGAGGGGCGAAGCTGTCAACTGATCACCACCTGGTGGTGGGTTGGCTCCGATGGTGGGGGAAGATGCCGGTCCGACCTGGCAGACCCAAACGCTCTGTGAGGGTCTGCTGGGAACGTCTGGCAGAATCTCCGGTCAGGAAGAGTTTCAACTCCTACCTCCGGCAGAGCTTTTCCCACGTCCCGGGGGAGGCGGGGGACATTGAGTCTGTGTGGACCATGTTCCGCGCCTCCATTGTTGAGGCGGCCGACCGGAGCTGTGGCCATAAGGTCGTTGGTGCCTGTCGTGGCGGCAATCCCCGAACCCGGTGGTGGACACCGGCGGTAAGGGATGCCGTCAAGCTGAAGAAGAAGTCCTATCGGGCCGTTTTGGCCTGCGGGACTCCGGAGGCAGCTGACAGGTACCGGATGGCCAAGCGGAACGCGGCTTCGGCGGTTGCTGAGGCAAAAAACCCGGGCGTGGGAGGAGTTTGGTGAGGCCATGGAGAATGACTTTCGGACGGCTTCGACGAAATTCTGGTCCACCATCCGGCGTCTCAGGAGGGGGAAGCAGTGCAACGTCAACACTGTTTACAGTGGGGATGGCGTGCTGCTGACCTCGACTCGGGACGTCGTGAGTCGGTGGGGAGAATACTTCGAAGACCTCCTCTATTCCACCTACACGCCTTCCATTGAGGAAGCAGGGCCTGGAGACTCTGAGGCGGATTCTCCAATCTCTGGGGTCGAAGTCACTGAGGTAGTTAAAAAACTCCTCGGTGGCAAGGCCCCGGGGGTGGATGAGATCCGCCCGGAGTTCTTAAAGGCTCTGGATGTTGTGGGGCTGTCATGGCTGACACGCCTCTACAACGTTGCGTGGACATCGGGGACCTGTGCCTCTGGATTTGCAGACTGGGGTGGTGGTTCCCCTCTTTAAGAAGGGGGACCGGAGGGTGTGTTCCAATTACAGGGGAATCACACTCCTCAGCCTCCCTGGTAAGGTCTATTCAGGGGTGCTGGAGAGGAGGGTCCGTCGGCAGGTCGAACCTCGGATTCAGGAGGAACAGTGTGGCTTTCGTCCTGGCCGTGCAACAGTGGACCAGCTCTACATCCTCGGCAGGATCCTCGAGGGTGCATGGGAGTTCGCCCAACCAGTCCACATGTGTTTTGTGGACTTAGAGAAGGCGTTCGACCGTGTCCCTCGGGAGGTTCTGTGGAGGGTGCTTCGGGAGTACGGGGTGCTGTTGGGTCTAAATACGATTAGACATTAAATCACTCGCTGGAATGAAGAGGAGAAGACAACCAGAACAGGTTTACTCGCGAGGAGAACGATAGAGAAAGCAATCTCAGTTACAACCTCCATCAGTTCTCACTCCTTACTCCACGTGCCCCTCTTTTTAATGTTATGGTTGCCCTGGTTACAGAGGCGTTGCTACACTAAAGGGAGGGGGGATTGTGTCTGTAGCAACGCTGATTAGCAAAAGAATGTAGTGTGGTGTGAATTAGCATTTCGCTGTTGGCTCGTGACCCCCCGCAGAGGCCGTCCCCAGCTGTCTTCCTTCACAGTTGGCTGACTTGTCCTCAGGTCAACAAATACCCTGACGCACGTTGATTGCCGCTTTGCTGTGGAACAAATGCAACTAGACCTTTGCTAACTTTATCTACTTGGTAATTAACACACAATAGTAATAAGTAACTTGTCCTAAACATTTCAACACACATTAAGCAAACGTGAGGTAACCGGTATGCAGTTCCTTAAACAAACATTGAGTAAATATGGGATAACTTTTATGCAACTACTTCTAACTGTATGTAACCTTTAACAAAGAAAAACAGGTCTGATAAACTACCATCTATGAACCAAACCTATATCTAAATGAAAAGGAATGAAGTTCCTGTGAATCAAACAAAGACCATGTCACCTATGCAAATAAGCCCTGCTCATTGTTAGTGAAGGCCTCTTACGGGAACCAAAACACACAGACAACATAAGGACAGGAAGGATACAAATGGCTGACAGGGATCAAAAGACATCCCTATCACTAAAAAGGAAGAACCTAGATAAAAGTCAAGATAAACTCGTAAAGGCGAGGCCTCCAGGTCTGGCAGGCCAAAGCTTCACTTAAAATTATTCCAACATTTCCCCCTGATTATCACATATTTGCTCAATTTTTACATCACCAAAAACACCCACTTCACTCGATTTTCAGTTGTCGGATCACAGGTATGAGCACAAATATATTTACACCCAAAAGGTTAATTGGTGCATCATCATCATTCGGAAACACCCAGATCTGGAAAAAAGTCTGTAAACTCAAGTGCAAAAATTTCATCTTCATCGTTATCATCAACATGTTGGCGTTCAGACATTAGGCATACTCGGGCCATCTTGTCTTCCATGGGCGATATTGCTGTAGTGATGAGACGATTAAACAGAGCACGCAGACATGGAATACAACAACATCCACACAAGGTGAGTATAGCAGTAAATACTGCAACTGATATTATAATTGAGGACACAAGTGCTTTATACTTCCCAAAGGCATGCATCCAGTTGTCCCACATTGATGTGTCTACGCCAGAGTGCTCTTTCATCCTCGTGTTGAGGGATCGTAGGCCTTCAATGGCCTTTGTCAGGCTCCCATCAGGGGCGGTGTTGTTGGGGATAAAGGTACAGCACTGTTCTCCGAACATTGCACAGACCCCTCCTTTCTCAGACAACAACATATCAAGAGCAATGCGATTCTGGAAGGCCATTAGGGAAGTCATGGCTAGCTGTTCATGCACTGCCTCAAGCCCCGCTTGTGTCCAATTGCCCAATTTTTGCACGTTGTAATGGATGTAATTTATCCTGTCTACGTTTTTGTTTATCGTACACCACCAACAAATGGAAGACTCCCATCCTGCTGCAATTTGGTCAATTAATTCTTATTAATCAGGAACTCCTCTGGGGACTCTAATTGCATCAATTAAAGTCAGATCATCGTCGTCTCTCAAATTTAAAAACATTTTGGTTTTTACCAGCTTTTCCCCAGATCTTGGCGTGTCGATACATATACAATTTTGCTTGACTACATTCTCTAGAAGCAGTGGTTTCTTTTCTTTTCCTCAACGGATATTATATAGAACGCTCTGTTGCACATTTCACAATCAGTAGGCGTGACAGATTTCACACAATCTTTGGTCAATGGTAATGGTACAACATAAAGAATCGGTCGCAAACCCATACACATGACATATTCATTTTTTTCTTTTTTTTTTCTCTCTGGTTTGCAGCTTGTTTTTCCATTAGCAATCAATCGTTTCTTTTACCAGTTACTCTTATAGGTAGTTACCTGAAACCAATTATCAAACATTCATTTTAGAGATATTAATTTCATTCTTTAACGTCTACAGCTGTTGTTGCCAAAGTATTATTTCGTTACATAACATTTTTGCCACTGTTAAGGCATTCAGTGTTTACTTTGAAGCCAATTCAATCCATTTTGAGAATGCATCTATTATGACCAGGCATTATAACCCTGTGGATTGAGTTTAGCACATGGTAAACAAGCTTTACAATTTTTTTTTTTTATAAATGTTTTGTATATGAATCAAATCCATATGTTGTATAAAGCCGACTGAACTGCCCTTTCATCCCCCCTGTTGAGCCATGTGTCAAGTCAACATCACGTGACAACTTCATGGCTCAATATTGCTGCCCATATGTATCGGTTCATTTGTAGGGGCAGTTAATATTGCTGCCCATTTGCATCGGAAGTTTTTCTTTCTCAAAGTGACAAACCAATCCACCAATCGGAAAAAAATCAACAAAATAACTGCCAGTGAATTAATATAATAGTTAATTGTTGTTGTTTCTTAACTTTAACTAGCTCAATCGCTCTCTTATTCTCAAATTTTAAATTTAGCTTTGAAATGTCGTTATTACATAATTTTTCTTCATCCAATTCCAGAAAGCAAGTTCTTTCCATCTCTCAAATTTTGTTTCATCAAGGCTAGGCATTAATGCAGTGTGGACCAGTTTCTGCCCATAAACAAATTGCTTGCTTTTCTTTACTTCCTATTTTTTCAAAATTGATTTTGTTTTGCGGTGCAAATCAGATAGACTACAGTCTAATAAATTATTTTGTGCACCTACGTATATTAGCCAATTTCATCCTTTTAACACATAACACTGACAGCACACAGACAACACAAAAACAGCAGAGACACAGATCACAAACAATACCAACAAACAACGCTGCGCAAACGTCATCCTCTATTTTGACGTTTTGGTTATACCTTTTTTTTTTTTCTCATCAGTGCCTTTATTCCTTCATGCTAATGTTGTCACATCTTCCTTAAGCATCACCCTGCTTCAAACATTCTCTGAGAAACTCACACTTTCCCTGCCTCGCTCACAGCCATAGCAACCCCCGTGCGAGGGGGGGACGCGGCATCAATGTTGATTGGTCACAGGCTGGCCATTTCCTGCAACAATCATGATGCCGGCCCACCGCCCACACGAGCATAGCATAGGCCTACGCGCACAGCCCCGACCCGCGACTACGCGCGAGCGCAGGCACGCTTCCTATCAAGCCACCGTTCTCGTCACTTTCTGCCACACACGTCTTTTCTCTACTGCCACACACTGCTCATCTTAGGTTCTCCAACCAACTTAAGCACACCATCATCCACTTCTCAATTACCCTATTATTGCTCAACAGCCTCCTGAACACACATAGGACACACATCTCACTCACACGCTCACACATATACACAACATTCATGAGGATCCTCTGCGCGCACGCGCACACAAACACCAGCACAAGAGGATGACGCACAACATATAAAACCACATAGAGCGTACTAAGAACACCTTTTTGCTCATCTTACTTGTCAGATTTATTCTCTATTTTAGTTTTAGGAGTTACTTGTAATTCAGTTCCATTTATTTTCAAATTTTAACTTCAGTGTTTCTTTATCTTACTTTATCCTTTTAACACGAATATCTCCTGTATATTTAAGCTAATTTCTCTTTAATTTTGGCTGCCAGGTCCCCACTTTATTACATGAGAATCTGATGTATTTTGATCTTGTACTAGTCATTATTGTTTTTGTTTATATGTGCAGTCACGTGCCATGTGACCTTTTTCTCCGCAACTCAAGCATTCATGTTCACTATAAGGTACAAATCCTCTCCCGTGGCCCTTGGAGCCTCCTCTATTAGTGGCTCCTCGCCCCCTCTGACCTTTTCACCCTCTGCCTGTATCTTGGTAGAAAGTGTCACTGTCCTCATCTACCAAAAAAATGTCTTTTGTCGCTTTCACTTGTTTCTGTTTTTCTTTGACTACTTTTTCTGCATGGAGGGCGTGATTTAGACTTAGACTTAGACTTAGACTCAACTTTATTAATCCCTTGGGATTACTCCTTCAGGGAAATTCTGTGTCCAGTAGCAGTAAAATACAAGATACACAAGAAAAACACAAGAGATCAAGATATACAGAAGATGCAGAAATACACACAGTGCAAGAGATAGCAATGAAATGTAAAAGAGGCCAAAAGATAAACTAGGCAAGAAAATCGAGGGAGGTAAAAACACTACACAGTAGTTGCCATAATATTGCGCATTGTATATTGACGTGAAGAATGTGTAGTTATTACAAGCATCTCCATGTCCCTGTTCATGTCCATGTCACCTCCTCCCCAGTGAGGAGTTGAATAGCTTGATGGCTTGGGGGACAAAGGAGTTCTTCAGTCTGCTTGTCCTACAATTGGGGAGGAGCAGTCTCCCACTGATCCGGCTCCTCTGATTAGTGATGACAGAGTGCAGAGGGTGACTGACATTGCCTATAATGTCCAACAGTTTTTTCAGTGTCCTTGCCTCTGCCACCGTCTCCAATGAGTCCAGCTTCTTGCCGATCAGAGAGCCGGCTCGCCTGACCAGTTTGTCCAGTCTGGAGGTGTCCTTCTTGGATGTGCTGCTGCCCCAGCACACCACGGTGTAAAACAGGACACTGGCAACCACGGACTGGTAGAACATCTCCAAGAGTTTGTTGCAGATGTTAAAAGAACGTAGTCTCTTTATGTATTCCTCCAAAGTTCCGGTGTTCATGCCTATATAATGTTTGATCACCCAGCCTTGTATTGCTGGCCTGGACCTTACGTGGATGGCATTTTTTAATTGCTGTTGATAAGCCCCTTGGGGCGCATTATCTTCCACCAGTCCACTGTGTAATTTAAATACTTCTTTCATGCGCACTCGATATTCATCAAAGGTTTCATTATCATTTTGCTTTGTTCTCCCTATTTCTGTATAATTTGCTCTCATTTCCTTTGACCAATCCATTTCTATTGGGATTTTCGGTCTGGTGGCTCTGTCTGTTAACCCATAAGGGGGGGTTGACCCCTCTTGTGCACCAGTGTCGGGTATTTGTGGATACAACTTCTCTATGACCTTATGTTTTGAAGTTGTAGCATGTGCTTTCCCTACGTGCTTCTCTACTTCCTCTACACCTCCCCCTTCTTCTCTAGCTCTCTGTAAATTTTGATTATCTCTTGCCTGCCTACCATTAGGCCCAGTCTCATCATCTTCCTTCCTACAATACAGTGCCTTTTCCACTTTCTCTTTTTCTCCCCTCTCTCTCTCTCCTGCTACTTTGAGCCAAAACACCACATCCTCATCTCCTTCTTTTTTCATCTTTCTAGGGTCTCTCTTTGTTTTCTCTTTCATGGCGCCTCTAAGTTCTATCAATTTGGTTGTTTTTAGTTGTCCCTCAAATTTATATTTCTTAACCCATTTATCGAGTTTTTTAAGTTGGTCGGGATCCTGCCTTTCAATTATTTTCCAATCTTTACATTTAAGATTATCTCGGATATTATTTTTACTCTTCCCGTTCCCCATTTTAATCAATTTGGTCCCAACTGTAAAACCATAGGGGTTTCTAAAGTCGGGTGTTTCCAGTGGGATAACGAAAAGATCCTGTGGTGATTCTCACTTCTACCAGCGTTCTGGTGGAGAATCCTTGCCTATTGCGTCCACAGAACCACGTTATGTGTTCCCCACTGCTTTAATATGGAATACTGTATCTAGTGATACGTATTCCCATTCACACTCTCAATCACTCTTTTAGACGGAAATTTCATTTTCAGCTTTTCTCCGGCTCCGCAACCTACTACTTGGACATCCACTGTCCTACACGGAGTTATGCAGGGTCTGTGGACTTCCGTTGTCCTACTTACACACCTAGGGTTTTACAGGGCATGACGAGCCCTCGGCCGCACCACACTTTTATAAAAAAAAAATCTCACCCTCTGGTTCTCTTCACTTCTGTACCTCGGACTGCCTTCAACCCTTAGATCCCAGCTGACGAGCAGACAGCCAGCCTTTGAAAAGGATTCTAGGACCCCACCTAGGAAGGTCCTGCCGCGCGCGGTCTTTCTGGATCTCTGCTGCCGTCCGCTGGAATCCTCAGGTGTGTTGGCATCCGGCTCGAAGGACCAATTAAATGTTGGGTCTAAATACGATTAGACATTAAATCACTCGCTGGAATGAAGAGGAGAAGACAACCAGAACAGGTTTACTCGCGAGGAGAACGATAGAGAAAGCAATCTCAGTTACAACCTCCATCAGTTCTCAGTCCTTACTCCACGTGCCCCTCTTTTTAATGTTATGGTTGCCCTGGTTACAGAGGCGTTGCTACACTAAAGGGAGGGGGGATTGTGTCTGTAGCAACGCTGATTAGCAAAAGAATGTAGTGTGGTGTGAATTAGCACTTCGCTGTTGGCTCGTGACCCCCCGCAGAGGCCGTCCCCAGCTGTCTTCCTTCACAGTTGGCTGACTTGTCCTCAGGTCAACAAATACCCTGACGCACGTTGATTGCCGCTTTGCTGTGGAACAAATGCAACTAGACCTTTGCTAACTTTATCTACTTGGTAATTAACACACAATAGTAATAACTAACTTGTCCTAAACATTTCAACACACATTAAGCAAACGTGAGGTAACCGGTATGCAGTTCCTTAAACAAACATTGAGTAAATATGGGATAACTTTTATGCAACTACTTCTAACTGTATGTAACCTTTAACAAAGAAAAACAGGTCTGATAAACTACAATCTATGAACCAAACCTATATCTAAATGAAAAGGAATGAAGTTCCTGTGAATCAAACAAAGACCATGTCACCTATGCAAATAAGCCCTGCTCATTGTTAGTGAAGGCCTCTTATGGGAACCAAAACACACAGACAACATAAGGACAGGAAGGATACAAATGGCTGACAGGGATCAAAAGACATCCCTATCACTAAAAAGGAAGAACCTAGATAAAAGTCAAGATAAACTCGTAAAGGCGAGGCCTCCAGGTCTGGCAGGCCAAAGCTTCACTTAAAATTATTCCAACAGGTGCCGAGCCAACTGATAAGGGCGGTTCGGTCCTTGTATCACCGATGCCAGAGTCGGGTCCGCATTTCCGGCAGTAAGTCGAATTCGTTCGCAGTGAGGGTTGGACTCCGCCAAGGCTGCCCTTTGTCACCGATTCGTTCTCTATTAGAGAATCCATTTCCTCCTTCATAGCTTTGGCCCACTGCTTATAGTCTAATCCTGCCACTTGACTGTAACCTGCTCGTCAAAGTATAAGTATCGTTCTCTATTAGAGACTCCATTTCCTCTTTCATAGCTGTGGCCCACTGCTTTGATTTAGAAGAGCTCAAAGCTTCTTTTGGGGTTCGTGGGATATCACAAGTCACACGATAACAATAATCAATACTTGTGAATGCTTCATCACATTTGACCTCATAATCACAATCTGAATAATATTGAGGGGCTCTCCTCTCGCTTTGGATAACGACCACTCTGGCTGCTCTCACCATCACATTTTAAGTTTGAATCACAAAACTCTATTTTTACATCAGGTGGGATTGGTTGTGTCTCATCCGGTTTTGGTTGTGGGGTCTCCACCCTCTTTCTAGACTCAAAATGTTCATACAGGTCATCTGTCTGAGTGTCACATTCAATAAAACTTTTTGTAACAAACTTCACCAGTCTATTTTTGGTTACTTTCTCTGTCTCTGGATAGAAAATAAGATATGCTGAACTGTTTTGGTCATAGCAAACAAATTCAAATGAATATCAAAACCCGTACCATTTTTATAGATGAGCTGATTCTGTCCCTCCTTGAAGATGACTGTCGCTCCTTGTGCTGTAGCTGATTTAACAGAAAAGATGATTATGGCACATAGAGCGCCTCCATCAGGAACATATACACAACGCGGCCTTTACCGTCTCTCAAGGGCCCGGGACCACCGGGAGGCCGTGCGCACTCACCAGGTGGCCGAAAATAGCTCCAGCCGAGCGGATCGGCACTTTATAAGCACCGCAGATGAAATCGCGGAGCCTCATTCGACTTCCGGCGGCCAGTGCACTCACGCTCGCCACCCCGGCACCACCGGGAGGCCGTGCGCACGCGCCAGGTGGCTGAAAATAGCTCCAGCCGAGTGGATCGGCACTTTATAAGCACCGTGGATGAGATCGCGGAGCCTTATTCGACTTCCAGCGGCCGGCGCACTCACACACACCGCCCGGGACTACCGGGAGGCCGTGAGCTTGCGCCGGGTGGCCGAAAATTGCTCCAGCCGAGCGGATCGGCACTTTATAAGCACTGCAGATGAGATCGCGGAGCCTCATTCGACTTCCGGCGACCGGCGCACTCACGCACGCCGCCCGGGACCACCGGGAGACCGTGCGCACGCGCCTTGTGGCCGAAAATTGCTCCAGCCGAGCGGATCGGCACTTTATAAGCACCGCGGATGAGATCGCGGAGCCTTATTCGACTTCCGGCGGCCGGTGCACTCACGCACGCCGCCAGGCACCACCGGGAAGCCGTGCGCACGCGCCAGGTGGCCGGAAATACCTCCAGCCGAGCGGATCTGCACTTTATAAGCACCGTGGATGAGATCGCAGAGCCTTATTCCAGCGGGCCGCGCGCGCACGACGAGCCGGGACGTCTCTCTACATCAGGACTTTAAGAATATTTTCTAAATTTCAGCGACAGCTCTGTCACAATAATGCAGTGTTGCAATCGGCGGCGTCCTAAGGTTGCGCGTTTGGTGGTGCGCTGCAGTTGCTTGATCAGACAAAATAGCGCAACTTAAAAAAATGCTTAAAAAAGGTGTTTTGTTTTAGTCTTGGAACGGATTAAATCTTTTTCCATCATTTGTAGATTCGAAATTTGACCGATTCGCTTCTCGAACCGCCTTCTGGAACGGATTGTGCTGCGCTGAGATGGCCAACTCGGCGCGGCCCCATGTCGGCGGAGCGCGCCGGCCGTTTTGGCGCAGCGCGCGCACCCTCTCGGCACAGGGCCCTCTTGGCACTGCGTGTTCTCGGTGGGTGCGCGAGAAGGCGGAGAGGGTGCCGCAAGGGCGCCCCAAGGGTGCTGCAAAGCCTGGAGGGCGCCCCAAATGGGCGACACCCTCATGGTGCAGCACCCTCATTGCGCGTAGTCCTCTCGGCGGAGCGCCAACTCCGCGCGGCGCCTTGTCGGCGGAGTGCGCAGGCCCTTTTGGCGCAGCACGCGCGCGCGCCCTCTCGGCGCGGGGCCCTCCTAGCACTAGGTCCTCTCGGCGCCGAGAGGGCGCACGCGCGTGCTGCGCCAAGACGGCGCTGCGCCGAGTTGGCGCTGCGCAGAGACGGAGATGGTGCCACGAGGGTGCTGCAAAGCATGCAGTGAGGGCATCACGAGGGCACCCCAAATGGCGCAGCACCCTCATGGCGCGTAGTCCTCTCCCCGCAGCGCCAACTCGGCGCGGCGCCCTGTCGGCGGAGCGTGTGGGCCCTTTTGGCGCATCATCCTCCCGGCGGAGCACGCGAGCTCTCTCGGCGCAGTGACCACTTGGCGAAGCTCCCTCTCGGTGCTGTGCCAAGAGCGCTATGCCGAGTGGGCAATGAGCCGAGAGGGCACGTGGGCTGCACCGAGAGGATAATGTGCCGGGTCTTGCCGCGGCGTCCTCTTGGTACGGTGTGACGCGGTGCCTTCTCGGCGCGGCGCATGCAGCGCCACGCTCGCAGCTCGTGCTCCCTCTCGCCGCAGTGCCGAGAGGGCCCTGCGTTGAGAGGGTGCACGCGCTGCCAGCGCTGACCTGCAAGCGCTGCACCGAAACGGCACTGCGCGGCGCCGAGAGGGCGCAGCAGCTAGAGCAGGGGTGGGCAAACTTTTTGACTTGCGGGCCGAATTGGGTTCTAAATTTTGACCGGGGGGCCGAACCAGGAGCAGTTGGATGTAGTGTTTGTGTGAAGTAATATAAACGAGGTTTTGGCCTTTAGTAGGTAGTAAAGCGTGGATATTCAAAAAAGGTTTTTTGAAAACAAATGCATTTATTAACAGCATTAAAAAAAAATCCCTAAAAAACTGCTATCAGTGATTCTCATAAAATACGACACTGTTATTATGAATAACAGTCTCCATCACTTCAGTGTCTGCAGGTCAGATTAATGAAAGATGTTTATCTTATGAGATCACATCAAACGGCAAACATTCTGACCAAATATATCATCTTGAAGAATCGGTGAAAGCATACAGCCAAATAAAGTAATCAAAACGGCAACACGGTGAGGGGTATCTGAAAATCAGAGCAGAGTTTTAACTCACAAACACCTAATAACAGAGGTGAGGAAACGGGAAACACTTCCTTAAAGTAAGCCTTAAGAACTTTACAGGTTAAGATTAGTCACAAACAGGTGGTGCATCAATGTCCTTGAGCATCCTGCATTGTTTGAAAATGAGAATGGTCGCTAGTTTCAATCCCTGCTATTTGTACAGATCATATTCAAAATGCATTTTTTTACAACAAACTTGAAAGCCTCCCCTTCATTTTCAGTGGGAACAGTGTTGTTGGTCTCCCTTTTTTTGCTAGTGTGTCATAGTCTGGAGTAAAATTTGTTGTGGCAATTCTTAGGAGAGATCCGAGGTGTTGGTCCGTTTACCTAGATCTGTGACGGGTTGATGTTGATGTTTATGTGGCTGAACGTCACGTCGCGTACGTCGAGCCAAATTGGCCACTCTTTTGAAACACTCGGCACTCAGTGTCCACCTTGCTTTTCCTTGGGCGACTCATTTTAATGGAAGGATTCCAGGGGAAGGTTTGTGGGTGGCTTTAGCGTAAAACTGTATCCGAAAGCTCGGCGCGCAAATTACAAGAATGCTGTCGTCACAGCCCACCCTCTAAATTCGGCACTGAGACAAATAGAGCGCGAGTGCGCCATTTCCGTACTACTGAGTACGTACACGCACTTGTGAGTGTGCACCGAGCTTTCTGACACGGCTTCCGGTAGTAAATGCGCAGGCGAGTGGTTCCCCATCTACTGGGGAAACGCAGTCATTGCAGGCAAAATGACCGAGAAAAAAAAAAAAAGTTTAATAATACAATTTATTTAGGGTTGGCGGGCCGGATTAAACGGTCCCGTGGACCGGATGTGGCCCACGGGCCGTAGTTTGCCCATACCTGAGCTAGAGGGCCCGAGCGGTGCGCCGAGGGGGTGCGCGTCGAGAGATCGCCATCCCGCATCGAGAATGAGCCGCACCGTGGCGATGGGCCTTGGGGCGAGAGACACTCCACCTAGAGGCCGCGCGCTGTGAGGGCGCCACGCTGAGAGGACGCTGCATCCAGAGGGCCCTGCACCAAGAGGGTGCTGGACCGAGAGGGTGCGCGTGCTGTTAGCGCTGCGCCTAGGGGGCGGGCCCATGGTGCGCCAGGATGGCGCACGCATGCTGCACCAGGAGTGCACTGCGTCGACAGCACAGGCTGTACCGAGAGGGCACTGTTCTGACAGGTCAAGCGTGCTGCGCAGAGTGTGCGCTGCACCCAGAGAGCGTGCGTGCGCTACGCCGGGAGGGCACGGTGTCTAGAGGGCGCCGTTCCGCACCAGGACGGCGCCACGCTGCTCCGACAGGGCACCGTGTCACGCCGCGCCGAGAAGGAGCCGTTTTGCGTCAAGGGTGTGCCGCGCTGATTGGACACTGCGCTGAGAGGACGCCGCACCGAGAGGGTGCCGCACCGACAGGGTGCGAACTGCGCCGAGAAGACACGAGCGTTGCACGCGCTCCACGCGCTGCGCCGGGAGAGTGGGCCGAGGGTGTGACGCGCCGAGAGGGCGTTGCGCTGAGAGGGCACCGTGCTGAGAGAGCGCTGTGTCGCGCCGAGAGAAAGTGTGTCGCGCTGAGAGATTGACGTGAGGATGCCGGAAGGTTGCCGCGCCGAGAGGGCGCCCTGCTGCGCTGCGCCACTAGGGTGCCGCGCCATGGTGGAAGGGTGTGGCACAGCGCCACGAGGTCGCCGTGGATAGAGGGCACCGCCGCGAGAAGGCGCCACGCCGAGAGAGCGCACGGCAAGAGGGTGCCACACCGAGAGGGTGCCGCGCTGCGTCGAGGAGGCGCGCGCGCTGCATGCGCTGCGCGAAATACGCGCGCTGCGCACACTGCGCTGTGATGGCGGGACGAGGGTGCGTTGCGGCGAGAGGGAGCTGTGCGGCAAGAGCGCTGCGCCGAGAGGGTGTTGCGTCAAGAGGACGCTGCGTCAAGAGAGCGCTGCGTCGAGAGGGATCCCGCGCTGCGAGCGCTGCTGCGAGAAGCCGCGCCGAGTGTGCGCCGAGAGGACACGCGCGCACTGCGCCGAGAGGGCGCTGCACCGAGAGGGCGAGTGCGCTACACCGAGAGGGCCCCGCCAAGAGGTACCTGGCCTGACAGGGTGCCCCCCCTGTTCCGAAAGGGTGCTGCACCGCAGCTCTTGGGCGCTGTGAGGGCATGCGAGGGCGCCCTCTCGCGGCGCCCTCGCAGCGCCCAAGCACTGCGGTGCAGCACCCTTTCGGCATGGGGCGACTTCCTGTCGGCCCGGGAACCTCTTGACTGGGCACGGCGCCCACTCGCCGTAGCACCCTCTTGGTGCAGTGCACGCGCCCTCTCGGCGCAGCGCCCTCTCGGCGCAGTGCGCGCGTGTCCTCTCGGCGGACCCTCGGCGCAGCGAGTGATTTAATGTCTAATCGTATTTAGACTCAACAGTCTTCAACACATCGGCGGAGTCAAGGCAGAGTACCTCTTCTTCCTTATGGGGGACAGTTTTAACTGCTGGAGTGCCGTTTAGTGCCTCGAACCTCCCAAAGAAGTTATTTAGACCATTTAGGAAGTCAGCATCAACTTCACCCACCGGGGGGGAGGGTGAGTTGTAGTCTGTAATCGCCCGTATGCCTTGCCACATACTCCTGGTGTTGTTGGCGTCGTGGAAACGATCCTGAATTTTTCGACTGTCGAAAAAAAAATGGTGTCGTTCAGTGCGGGATGGTGTCGTTCAGTGCGGGATGGTGTCTTTCAATGCGGCATGGTGTTGTTCAGTGCGGCATGGTGTTGTTCAGTGCGGCATGGTGTTGTTCAGTGTGGCATGGTGTTGTTCAGTGAGAGATGGTGTTGTTCAGTGTGGGATGGTGTTGTTCAGTGTGGGATGGTGTTGTTCAGTGCGGGATGGTGTTGTTCAGTGCGGGATGGTGTCTTTCAGTGCGGAATGGTGTTGTTCAGTGCGGTATCGTGTTGTTCAGTGCGGTATCGTGTTGTTCAGTGCAGTATCGTTGTGTTGTTCGTATTGTGTTGTGTTGTGTTGTTCGTATTGTGTTGTGTTGTTCATATTGTGTTGTGTTGTTCATATTGTGTTGTTCGTATTGTGTTGAGTTGTTCGTATTGTGTTGCCTCTAACACTTAGCCTCTAACACTTAGCCTCTAACACTTAGCCTCTAGCACCTAGAAGGTGAATAAATAGGAAGGAAGGACTCACCGGTGATGTCTTCACCCACGTCCAAGCGTTGTACTTTGTATTTTCATCCTTCTGACAGTGGAAAACATATAGCCAACAAACACCGTGGAACCTAAACGAATGAAAGAAAACTATCATTTGGCCATAACCAACATTCACAGATACAACACAATGTGACGTGCGGGGTTGAGGTTAAAGGTTGAGTGAAAGGCCCTCGTTTTAAACTACTTTTTTGAAAAGGAGTGGGAACAAGTAGATGTATTTAATTTATTTAATGGGAAGTAGTAAGAGCTATTTTAATCTATGTATTATATTCTATTGTATTGTATTCTGTTGTATTCTTTTGGATTGTATTCACACTAACCCCACTAAAACTTCAGCCCACAAAAACTAGCCTCTGGCGCCTAGCCTCTAACACTTAGCCTTTAACACTTAGCCTTTAACACTTAGCCTAGAAGGTGAATAAATAGGGTTAAAGGTTGAGTGAAGAGCCCTCGTTTTAAACTACTTTTTTGAAAAGGAGTGGGAACAAGTATTTAATTCATTTAATGGGAAGTCGTAAGACTTATTAAATGTATTTCATCTACTTTTCTTCCCAGGAAAAATTTGATGTGCTGCAATTCCAAATTTCCAAAGTGAATGAAGGAATGAAGTCCTTTAAATTATGATTTTGTATAAATACTAGGCATAAACACAAAATCTACGGGACAAAATGGGCAGACTTTACTTTTTTGAAAAGGACTGGTTACAAGACAGACTTTTTTAATTTATTTAATGGGAAGAAGACTTCCATCCATCCATCCATTTTCTGAACCGCTTAGTCCCCACGGGGGTCGCGGGCGTGCTGGAGCCTATCCCAGCCGTCATCGGGCAGTAGGCGGGGGACACCCTGAACTGGTTGCCAGCCAATCGCAGGGCACACAGAGACAGACAACCAATCGCACTCACACTCACACCTAGGGACAATTTGGAGTCTTCAATCGGCCTACCAAGCATGTTTTTGGAATGTGGGAGGAAACCGGAGTGCCCGGAGAAAACCCACGCGGGCCCGGGGAGAACATGCAAACTCCACACAGGGAGGGCCGGAGGTGGAATCGAACCCGCACCCTCCTAACTGTGAGGCGGACGTGCTACCCAGTGCGCCACCGAGCCGCTGGAAGAAGACTTATTTAGTTTAATTAATCTAGTTTTGTTCCCTGGCAAAATTCGATTTGCTGCAATTCTAAATTTCCAAAGTGAATGAAGGAATGAAGTCGTTTAAATTATGATGTTGTATAAATACGAGACATAGACACAAAATCTACGGCACAAAATGGACAGACTTTACTTGTTTGAAGAGGACTGGTTACAAGACAGACTTTTCTGATTTATTTAATGGGAAGAAGACATATTTAGTTTATTTAATCTATTTTTGTTCCCTGGCAAAATTGTATTTGCTGAAATTGTATTTTACCAAATCTTGACATGAGACCTGATAGGAAGTATTAAACGCTTAGTTAAATCGATAGACGTTTGTAATAAGTTCGAGTAACGTTGGTTGAACCGATGAATGAATGATGAAAGCAATTTCAATTATGACTTTGTATAAATACTAGATATTAACAGAACATCTACTGCGCAAAATGGGCAGAGTTTACTTGTTGGAGAAGGAGTGGCTTATTTAGATTTGTTTATTATTCTAATGGCCTTTTCAAAACTATTCTGGATTACTACTTTGGATCTATTCTACATTACTTGGCAACAACATATTCTGTAACATATTAGGCAGTATAATCACATATGTTAACTTGAGAGTGCCCACACTCAATCTACAGTGGAAAACTTACAGCCAACAAACACCGTGGAACCTAAAGGAATGAAACTAAACATTTACATTTTGCCTCGACCAATATTCACACGTACAATGCAACGTGGCTACACTTCTGCTAGGGTTAGCGCCTCAGCTACAAGTTGCTATTACAGTAAACGCTAGCGACATCGACAACTTTAGTCAAACTACACAAATGTAAATCTCCTTAAACACAAAAAAAGTCAAAGTCAAAGTCAGCTTTATTGTCAATTTCTCCACATGCCAAAGACACACAAAGAAACCGAAATTTCGTTCCCCCCTATCCCACGGTGACAAGACATGGCTCACAACAGACAAACAAGTAAACAAGTATAACAAAAGCGTGCTGAATAAATAATGAATAAATAAATAAATAGGAGGAGCAGAAAAAAAAATGAGTGTTACTTACCGTGTACGCTCTGGACGGTCCAGTTGCAAGCAGAAAATAAAAATATTTCTCTTGTTAGTCGTCGTGTTACCATCCGCCGTGTCTTGTTTTCCAACATCGCCGTTTTCCTACTTCCTGTTGCGAGGCCAAGTTCAGCTGCGCTCTGATTGGTCAGACTGAATTTGGGCTGAGGTAGGAGGCGGGCAAAGTGGCACTTAGGTTTTAGTTTTTGAAGGCACTTTTCACTCTTGAGGTGAACGTACGTTGCTCTTCTGTCACTGCCATAGTCACGAGTCTTTGGTCGAGTGGTAAAGTTAGTACCTCTGGTACGATGGAACAAGTGTTCGAGACCTGCCCTTGGGGTATACTGTGTCAATTTTCTCTCACTTCTGCATAAAGTTTGTAACTTTTTTTGGGGGGGGGTTCAATTTGCTTGTTAAATACTGCTTCATGATTTGTTGACGCATCAGAAAGTGGGTGCGGCAATGAGAATGAAATCCGATTGGTTGGGAAGGGGGCGCGGTTATGCAGCCGAGGGGTCCTGTGATCGGTGGGATGTAAAGTAGGTGTCGACGTCACGTCCGCGTCACGTGACCACGACGTGGCAGACGTCATAAAGCAACCGCTGTTTTGTTTAGTAGACTTACAGTTGTTATGCATTGACATAATGGCGCACACTCCAAATAGATTTTAAAAAATTAAATAATTCTTCTGCCCACTCCCTTTAAAAAAAGTTAACTCTCCCCGCGGATTTGAATTCCGGCGGAAGTTCCGCCCATCAACGTCACGTCTGTCACGTGACCACAACGTGACAGATGTCATATAGCAACCGCCGTTTTGTTTAGTAGATTTACAGATTTTATGCATTGACATAATGGTGTGCACTCAAAATAGATATAAATAAATTAAATATTTCTTCTGCCCACTCCCTTTTAAACAAGTTAACTCTGCCCACGGATTTGAATTTCGGCGGAAGTTCCGCCCATTGACGTCTTCTCTGCGTCACGTGACCACGACGTAGCGACGTCATATAGTAACCGCTGTTTTGATCAGCAGACTTAGTTATTATGCGTATGTTAGAATGGAGTGAGCTGAAGTGCATGGCGCTGAAGATTTGAATCTTTGAAATGCGCTGAGGTCTGACATATCAGGTAGAATGGTTTGCCATCACGTTCAACAAAAACTAGAAACTTTCCCACTCTGATAAAAACGTCCTGTTTTCATCTACATATTTTTGTGTTGCTGTGCATCTTTTCCCTGCCATTTTGAGAGCCCAAATGACACTAATAGTTTACTGGAATGTGTTTGCCCATCCTATATGTGGAATTTCACCACATGCGCTTTTGACGAAAATACCAAATTGAACTCAAGTGAAGCCAACACGCACAACCCCCCCCCCCCACACACACACACCTATCCGCCTCTCGGTGGCTCATGCCCGGCGTGGGTTCGTGTCCGTGACCGGTAGCTTACGGGACCCCATTTGGCCCGCCGACCAGCTGGCGGGGCCTCGGTGAATGCCTATCCGCCTCTCGGTGGCTCATGCCCGGCGTGGGTTCGAATCCGCAACCGGTAGCTTACGGGACCCCGTTTGGCCCACGGACCAGCCGGCGGGGCCTCCATGAATGCCTATCCGCCTCTCAGTGGCTCTGGGCCGGCTTGGGTTTGCGTCCGCGACCAGTAGCTTACAGGACCCCGTTTGGCCAGCGGACCAGCTGGCGGGGCCTCCATGAATGCCTATCCGCCTCTTGGTGGCTCATGCCTGGCGCGGGTTCGCGTTCGCGACCGGTAGCTTACGGGACCCCGTTTGGCCCGCGGACCAGCTGGCGGGGCCTCGGTGAATGCCTATCCGCCTCTCAGTGGCTCATGCCCAGCGTGGGTTCGCGTCCGCGACCGGTAGCTTACGGGACCCCGTTTGGCACGTGGACCAGCCGGCGGGGCCTCCATGAATGCCTATCCGCCTCTCGGTGGCTCTGGGCCAGCGTGGGTCGGCGTCCTCTATCGGTAGGTTATGGGACCCCGTTTGGCCCGCGGACCGGCCGGCGGGGCTTCCGTGAAAGCTCATCCGCCTCTCGGTGGCTCTGACCCGGCGTGGGTCGGCGTCCTCTACCGGTAGTTTACGAGACCCCAATCGGCCCGCAGACCAGCTACCTAGGCTTCCCTTGAAATCGTATCCGCCTTCGCTGGTTCCCGGGTCGGCCACGAATGGCAAAAATTTGGCATCTTCCCCTGGAGCCCGGTCAACTTTGGCGAACATTTTTCAAAGTGCCAACGGCTCTCGCGCCGTGATGTGTTCGCCTCGGCTGGTTCCCCGATCGGCCACAATGGCGAAAAATCGACCTCTTCCCCCGGAGCCCAGGCCAACTTCCGCTGATATGATCATATCATGATAATATAACAAGTGTACCATAATTATAACATTATATGCATAATAATTATATAAATCACACATCACATGTAAACAATATAGATATAATAATTATAAACGACTGATAATTTTACATTATTTGACTATATATGTGATAATATATAGTATATATGATATATAATATATATATCAAAGTCAAAGTCAAAGTCAGCTTTATTGTCAATTTCTCCACATGCCAAAGACACACAAAGAAACCGAAATTTCGTTCCCCCCTATCCCACGGTGACAAGACATGGCTCACAACAGACAAACAAGTAAACAAGTATAACAAAAGTGTGCTGAATAAATAATGAATAAATAACACAACAATAAATAAATAAATAAGAGGAACAGGAAAAAAAAAAAAAAAGCGAAAAAAAAAAAAAAAAAGCGAGTTCAGGGCCCTAACAGCCTGGAGAAAGAAGCTGTTGGCGAGTCTGGTGGTGCGGGAGCGCAGGCTCCTGTACCTCTTCCCAGAGGGCAGAAGGTCAAACAAAGAGTGAGCCGGGTGACTCACATCTCTGGCAATCGAGGTTGCCTTGCGGGTGAGATGGGAGGTGTAAATGTCTTTCAGGGAGGGGAGCGAAGCACCAATAATCTTACCAGCCGTATTCACTATGCGCTGCAGGGCCTTCAAGTTCTGTTCAGTGCAGTTACCACCCCACACAGCGATGCAACTGGTGAGGACGCTCTCAATGGTCCCACGGTAGAATGTAGACAGGACTGCCTGAGGAGCACATGCACGCCTGAGCTTCCGCAGGAAGTACAGGCGGCGCTGAGCTTTCTTTGCCAGTGACGAGGTGTTTGCGGACCAGGAGAGGTCCTCACTGATGTGCACCCCCAGGAACTTGGTGCAGCTCACCCTCTCCACCACAGCACCGTCAATGATCAGCGGTAGGTGTGTTGTGTGACCCTTCCGGAAGTCAACAATGATTTCCTTGGTCTTCTTGACGTTCAGCAGGAGGTTGTTGTCCCTGCACCACGTGGTCAGAAGGTCAACTTCCGACCTGTACCGAGTCTCGTCGCCATTCGTGATGAGACCCACCAGAGTCGTGTCGTCAGCAAACTTCACTATGCGGTTGTCGCTGTAGGTAGCAGTGCAGTCATGCGTCAGCAGGGTGAAGAGCAATGGACTGAGCACGCAGCCCTGGGGGGCCCCCGTGCTCAGCGTGATGCTGGCGGAGATTTTGTCGCCAACACGCACCACCTGAGGCCTCTGACAGAGAAAGTCCAGTATCCAGTTGCAGAGGGAGGTACTGAGGCCCAGCTCGTCGAGTTTGCGGATGAGTCGCTGCGGCACAATGGTGTTGAAGGCAGAGCTGAAGTCCACAAACAGCAACCTCACATATGAGTCCTTTCTCTCCAGGTGGGTGAGGGCCGAGTGGAGGGCAGAGCAGATGGCATCCTCAGAGGACCGCTTGGCACGGTACGCAAACTGGAAAGGGTCAATGGTGGGGGGGAGAACGGACTTGATGTGCTCCAAGACCAGCCGCTCAAAGCACTTCATGATGATGGGCGTCAGTGCCACAGGGCGGTAGTCATTGAAGCAGGACGGTGCAGGTTTCTTCGGCACAGGAACGATGGTGGCAGCCTTGAAACACGAGGGGACGATGGCCTGCTGCAGGGAAACGTTAAAGATGTCCGTGAAGACACCCGACAGCTCCCCAGTCCCTCGTGTGGGGGGGGAGCGGACTTATATATATATATATCCACGAACCGTTCAAAAAAATGTCGAACGAGCCTACCTTAAGAGACTTGTAGTTACTCCCGCCGTTCAGCCGGGCAAAGTGTCCTCGGACGCGGAGCCATGCGAGTGTGCGCTAAGTGCGAGAGGTGGTGTATTTACGCGCCGTGTCCACCAGAGGGAGGTATTTCCCCATTACAAGCTCCGGGAAGATCAACGGGACGTGGAAAATGCTTAAAAAGCTGGGAGGAAAGCAACCTGAGAAGCGGCTGGAGGTCCTCTGGAAGCTCGGCGGGCCGTGGAAAACGCTTAGCCGAGGTGCTGGAAGCCTCGGCCGGCTTAAAAAGCTGGGAGGGAAGCACCCTGAGAACCGGCCGGAAGTCCTCTGGAAGCTCAGCGGGCCGTGGAAAACGCTTAGCTGAGGCTCTGGAAGCCTCGGCCGGCTTAAAGAGTGAGGAGGAAAGCACCCGGAGAACCGGCTGGAAGTCTTCTGGAAGCTCAGCGGGCCATGGTAAATGCTTAGCCGAGGTGCTGGAAGCCTCCTCGGGCCTCAAAAGTGAGGAGGAATGCACCCTCGAGAACCGGCTGGAAGTCCCCTGGGTCCTCCACGAACCGTTAAAAAGATGTCGAGTGAGCCTACCTTAAGAGAGTCATAGTTACTCCCACCGTTTGGCCGGCGGTGTAATTTCTCGCCGTGTCCGCCAGAGGGAGGCAGCTTCCCGCTACAGCGGCACCGGCAGCCTCTGAATGTCTCCCCGAGCACTTGGAAGTCCGCACGGGGGGAGAAGCGGGCCGTGCAAGGTACCGGATGGAGCTGGACGGTCACCGGCGCCACTCGTCGTGCGCGCGCGGCCCGCTGGGAGTCAAATAAGGCTCCGCGATCTCATCCGCGGTGCTTATAAAGTTCCGATCCGCTCGGCTGGAGCTATTTTCGGCCACCTGGCGCATGCGCAAGGCCTCCCGGTAGTAACAGCGATCTCGTCTTTATATTGTAAGTCCTGCAACTCATCCTATTTCCGAGCTACGTTTCGTCTATAGTTCAAATTTAATGCGATAGTACATTGTGTCTTCAGTATCATTAAATTAACTCATCGAGTACTGCGTTCCACATCTAGCCCTGATCTATGTCTTGACCTCTCAAACGTTATTACCTGTGTCATGCTTGCTCAAAAATGTGCCTTAGAATATGGTGCTGTGAATTTCCAATCTCCCCGATCAAATTGGATCCCGCTTCTCAGCTCTTCTTTCTCATGCTCCTGTTAGCCTGCAATTGTCCAAATCAAAAATTATATTTTCTTTTAACTGTCTTTCTTTTGAACCTCTAAATCTCTCGTGTTGCTAACCTATCTACACCAGGAAACCATTTAAAGGGTCTTAAAGAAAGGACCAACAGATTACTCCCAATATCTCCTCATTATTTACGAGTTAGCCCCACTTTCTTCTCTCACTCCCTCTTTCTATCTTTCTATCTAAGACCCACAGGTACACATACATTAGTATTTTAATGAGTATTGCAAGCATGCCCCTCTCTCGCCTATTTGCAAACTGTTAAACATTAGTGTCAGTGATGTTTCAGTTTCAATCATGCACGTTCGCTGTTGGTTATGCACCCTTTGCTCATCAACATTTGATCTTCCCTCGTCTTGCCTCAGTTCTCCTCGACATTGACCTCTCCCGGGGGACCCAGCCCCGCCTTTGCGGACTCCTCGGCACAGCGCCCCTGGACGAGAGGGGCTCAGCGTATCAATGTTGACGCCACGGTCTGGCCAGGCCCGCGCGCCCCGCTGGCCCCCACCCCCACCGGTATAGCGCCATTCCACACCTTGGAGACCACCGGCCCCCCTCCTTTCTTGAACATTCTCTGATCCATGCCGTCTTCCTCCTCACACGCCCGCACCCACACAGGGTGTGCACATAAACGCACACACACCGAGCGCACACATACATACACACGCATCCGCACGCACGCCAATACACAAAGTGCGCACACAGAGCTCAAACGAACGATGACAGACTGACACAATCTTTACAGAGATTACGCGCGAACACAGAACACACAAAGGGATTTGAATCCATCTCTCATGTAGCTTCTTTGCCACTTTCTATCGGTCAATGCCACTCACAATTTGCGCTTCCACATCAGCATACATTCCTTCAATCTCTCTCTATTCATTCCTCTCATCACACACACTCCAACCCAATCTGGTTGCTCATTTTGGATATTTTAGCGGTCTGTTCTCTCACAGGAGGAACTGTTACCACCGGATACTTTTTGAGGAGGCCTCACTTCTCCTCGGGGATCTCTAAAACACCCCAGCTATTTGAACACGATCGTCACCGCACCCTTGTCCGCTACGACGAACCACTAGGTCCCTGACCTATCCGTAGTACGCGTAAGTCCCTGACTTTACTGTACACGTTACACACGTAAGTTCCAAGCTTATTCACCGTGTGTATCTTAACTTTTTGCACACCTTATTTGATCTGAACGACAGTCTCCTTTTAAATTTCCTCTTTCAATTTGCAGAATTTTGACTCATAGTAACAGGTATTCTGCTTACCTTATCGGTGATAAAATTAAAGTCCCAATGATCATCGTCACACACACATCTTGGTGTGGTGAAATTTGTCCTCTGCATTTAACCCATCCCCATGTGATTTTGATCCATCCCCTGGGTGAGAGGGGAGCAGTGAGCAGCAGCGGTGCCACGCTCGGGAATCATTTGGTGATCTAACCCCCCAATTCCAACCCTTAATGCTGAGTGCCAAGCAGGGAGGTAATGGGTCCCATTTTTACAGTCTTTGGTATGACCCGGCCGGGGTTTGAGCCCACAACCTTCCAGTCTCAGGGCGGACACTCTACTACTAGGCCACTGAGCTGATGGGCTCAGGGTTGAGGAGACGTCGTACCAGCTCAACATTGTGTGCTTATTCCAAACGGTTCGCCGACCAGGAGACAGTGTCCCTGACACTGTCCGGTGTCTTGGATACAGACCACGAGTTGTCAATTACCCTTCTCTTGACATCACATCAGGGTCACCAAGAAATTGTTAGGCTACGGATTTTAGTTATTGATCTGACTCCAAATTGCGATCAACACTTAACACGAGTTGCTATGTCCTAATCCACACACTGGCGCACCTAACAATTTTGCGAGTTCGTTCTGTCAAAGAGAAGACCAGTAGATCAATCAGACCGAATTTACCAATTGTTTATTCCTGACAAAGCGAACTAATACAGGCGCCTGGGTCCCGGGTCCCTCACACCAAAACTCGTGCGTTCTTGTGACCCACAACAAGAGACGACACATTCCTCTGGGTTGCCCAGTTTTAAAGAAACACAATATGAATATTAAAACATGCAAAACATTGTGTGATGATTGGTCGGTGGCCATCTCCTCCTCGTCTAGGTGTTATCGCTGAGTGCAGGTGTCCGGCCTCAGCTGTCTGGCGGTTGGGTTTTCCCCGCGAAGCCCGACCACCAGGACGTGATGTTATTCTCGTTTCTCACCGACCTTGAGGTGTTCTCGCCAGGTACTCCCTGTCTGGACCGATGGTACATCCTGTTCCCCAACACTTCGAAGAAAACAAGTTCATGCAGTTTGCCTACACATTCTTCGCAACCCACCAACCACACGAGCACTCCACTACTAGATATTATATTTATCTGATTATAAGTCTAACACAGCCTTAAAAAAATATGTTCGCAAACTACCGAAAGCACATTTCCCTTTAGAGAAATGATCGATCATATGTGTCTAACCTTTAGGACAATGTAGTATTGCTATTGCATTCCTTTATAGGTCCGTTTTCGCGTGTTAGCACGGTCGCGAATTAGCATCTTTCCGCTAACTTGTTAGCCTGCCCAGTAGTTCTTGTTAACATGTTACAGGCACGCTCGTATAATATTTATATTTTCAATACTTATACAAAATGTTCTGTTATTTATACTATTGATGTATGATTTACATGTTTGAAACAATTATTTAATGTTCTAATAATAAAATATGCACTTAAATGGTTTCATATACTTTTATTGACACACAAAATGTACAGATAAGAGGGTGACCGTACTTCGCGGATTTCACTTATTGCAGGTGGTTTTTGGCACCATTTATCCGCGATAAACGAGGGATTACTGTAATCCTAAAATAATCACTCTTTTATTTGAGTCAGTCCACAATACAAAAATGAAATCATACGCATACGGAGGGCATACGGAGTGCATATTTACCTTTCCACAACGCATACGCAACGCATCCGTTCCGCAATCAGTGTGAATTAGACGCAAGTGCTAAGCTTGCGAATGTCACATGACGAAACCCAGTAAACTGGTGAGCTGTGATTGGTTATTACCTGTGGTCGTTTAAGGTCTGCACAGTCAATGTTCTTCAATTACATCACAGTAGATGTAACTATTTTAAATTAAGTATATAAAAATAGAGTAATTTCCTGCAAAAACCTGACTGGCAAAAATTTAATTTAATAAAATTAATATAACTAAAAATCTAGCTTCGCACTTATGTTATTGGTGTCACGATTTGGTTCTAAAATCACAGCTACTCTGTCAGGGGTCCCTCCTTCTGAGATTTCAACATTCCATACTTTCCAGACCCAAACTTTCACTACCCAGCCAAATTAGACCTCATGGTCAATGCTCGATGAGGTGTAAAATTATCATGGATTAATGTAAGATGCGAACGGAAGAACAAATATGCATCAGAGGACAGTTCCCAAATCCATTAGTGTACACTCCTGAGGGATTTACATTACTTATATCATCGTGACTTGGTAACAAAAATAACAGATGAAACTGTAGTATATTTTTATTCTGCTCTTATTCCATGAATATTTCACTCAGGAAGGAACAATACGTAGACTGTCATAGGTCATCCAGCAGCCTTTGTGCGGACCCCCAGAAGGAGGAGGCACGGGATATACGGCTCGAGAGCTGGAAGACTCGGGGGGAACTCGACAATTTTTCTGGGCGTGAGACACTTTATCCTGACATCGGTTGAATAAAATCTTTTCCCAATCACCCGTGTTTCACTGGAGTTTTCCTTCCCAGAACCAGCCACCTTCCACCGCTAGCTTTTGAAGACCAGCTGACCACCGAAGGAAATTCACCACAAAACAATTCACAATTTTATACTATTTGCAGTCAAAATCAAAAACAATGTTTTCCCCAGGCAGCTTGATGGGGCACTGGTTAGCACGACTGCCTCACAGTTAGGAGGGTGCGGGTTCGAGTCCACCTCCGGCCCTCCCTGTGTGGAGTTTGCATGTTCTCCCCAGGCCCGCGTGGGTTTTCTCCGGGCATTCCAGTTTCCTCCCACATCCCAAAAACATGCTTGGTAGGCCGATTGAGCACTCCAAAATTGCCCCTCGGTGTAAGTGCGAATGCAAATGGTTGTTTGTCTCTGTGTGCCCTGCGATTGGCTGGCAACCAGTTTAGGGTGTCCCCCGCCTACTGCCCGATGATTGCTGGGATAGGCTCCAGCACGCCCGTGATCCCCGTGGAGACAAGCGGTATAGAAGATGGCTGGATAGATGGATATTTTCCCCTTGCAACCTATGAGGGCTTGACTTTGGAGTCATTCCAATCGCATAATTTTTTTTATGGGAGTCAACTTTTTATTGAGTGACTCAAGAATATAAACTTTCCAATTTTACATAATTGTATAGCAACCACAGGCATGACAATAAAATGGGTTTTAATCATTATACATTTTTAAAAAAACAGCTGAAGACATTTTTACAGAGTCGAATTGCTTCTCCGCTGCATTGAGAGGCGATGAGCTGGCCTGGGCATCTCGTTGGGATTCCTCCTGGATGACCCTGGTGACGTATTCTGAGCTCATCCCACTGGGAGGTGGCCCGGGGTATGATCCAGGACACGCCAGAGAAATTATACCTCTTGTGTTAGAGATTTGCTCACTCCAACTTATTTTGCAAGAACCACACGGGAGACAGGCAAGTTCTTTTAGACACCTGCAGGTGGAGAGTTCACTCGCTACAGGAATGAAGTCTAAAAGTCTCCTCCCTGCAAGGGCATATTTATTAGGAGGAACAGAGTGGGGGTGAGTGGACAGGTTTGGTGAACCCCCGGCCTCTGATAAGATCAGAGCAGGGGGTGTTTTACACTGTTGTGGGAAACAGAACAACTTTGATTGCTTCCCCTGCAGCTGGTCAATCAAGCAGAGGAAGCAACCACTTCATCTTACTCTGCATTGTGAGGGCAAGCCAAGATTGATTTAATCATTATAGTCTACATTCTAACATAATCCTACGATAAAGATAACCTGGAAAACCCTAACATCTTGTGTCAGGGTTTTCTAGGTTATCTTTATCGTATGACTATGTTGGAATGCAACCTGTAATAAATAACCTAGCTAGATTAGTTTTATGCTTATGTTGGAATGCAACCTGTAATAAATAACCTTGCTTGTCCCATCCTACAAAAAGTCGTAAAACACCCCTTGCTATGTTTTGACAAGAGGTCAAGGGCTTTCTCTATTCAGTCCACTCTTCCCCCCACCCTGTTTCTCTTAATAAAAATGATCTTGCAGGAGCCGAGAGTCAGACCTCCATTCGATCATCGCTGTACGCAGAGCGACGAATGGACTCTCCACCTGCAGGTGTCTAAAAGGACTTACTTGTCTCCCGTGTGGTTCTTGCAAAATAAGTTGGAGTGAGAACAACTCTAACATTTTGGTGCCGAATCCCGGGATCCCTCATACCCGCTATCTGGCTGACAAAGAAGGACGTGCTGCATTGTCGACAAGCCAGCGTCCATTAGGAGGACCTAGAAAAGAAAGTCCTGGGAAGAGAATTCTTCGCCGGGCCAGCATCTTAGGTCTGCCTTCGTCTGACAGAGGCGGATTGACGGGATCCGGCAGTGCAACGAACCAGGGGACAAGTAAGTTAAAGGCTTGAAGCTATGAGATACGGCTTTGGTTTGTCCGAGCTATGAGAGATACGGCTTTGGTTTGTCCGGGCTATGAGATACGGCTTTGGTTTTTCCAAGCCATGAAACAGCTTGGGTTCAAGTCCCAGTAGAAGAAACAGGCTAAGAAAAGCAGAGCTTCTTTTTCGTTCATCGAAGAAGTGCGTAGACTCTTCTTTGTCTATTTTTTCGAGCTGAGGGATCTGGCTTGGGTTAGAGTCCCAGTGGAAGGAACGTGCTAAGAAACACAGTTTGTTTTTTGTTAATCAAAGAAGGGCGTAGATTTTTCTTTGTATGTGTTTCCGGCCAAAGAACAGCTTGGGTTCAAGTCCCAGTGGAAGGAACGGGGTAAGAAAAAACAGAGCTTCTTTTTCTTAATTGAAGGAGGGCGTAGCTTCTTTCTTTTGTCCATTTTTCCAAGCTGTTTGGGAGGGTTTTTCACCCATCCCTGGATAGGCCTAAAAACGCTGGTGTTTGTGTGGTTGAGAGTGTGACTGGTAGGATAAATTGACTAAAAAGCAGTTCTAGCATTGATCCACGGCAATAACACAGGTTAGTAATCTGTTGAAAGGTCAATTTAAACCTGCATTGAGGATCCTCGAAGAAAAAAAAAAATGAAAAAACATTGCAAAACCTAAAACTACTAAAATTAAGATGGGAAATAAGAACGGTAAATCTCTTGCTCTGCTTTTCTTTGAGATGAGAGGTTCATGGCAAGTAGATTTCTTAATTGTATGCAATACATGACAAAGTGGAAGAAAAAATATGGAGTAAAAGGGGAATTGGAAGTTGAAGTGTGACCAGAAAGTTAAAATTTGCAAATCAAGTGGTAAAGAAATACAAACTTGCTTATAGAAGATAAATTTTAAAAAAAAATTAGAATGTGCTGTCCTCGTGTGCGTGGGAGGGACCAGCTCATGATCGACCGCGGGAAATGGCCAACCTGTGACGAATCATTAGTGCTGGGACCTACCTTTCGCGCGCGAGAGCTGTGCATGTGTGTGCGTATGTGTTGAAATGATGAAGATTGGCTAAACTTTTAGTATAAAAATATTTGCTAGACTGTTGTCTTTTCAATTTACACGGCAGAACAGAAACAATTTTGACAGATAGAAATGAGAGGGAAAGAGAGAAATCTGTTTGCGAGCAGAAACTAATTCACACTAGTGCATGTTAGTTTCGAGTCCTCATGAGAAATTCGAAGTAAACAAAACAACAGAAGATGCTTTCAGGAATTGGAAGACGCTAAATTGTGAATTTAATATTTTGCAACGCTACATTTAATAGGAATAATTGATTGGTTGTGTTATAAGATTATACAAAACTCTAAATGTAAACTAAATCTGAGAGATTGAGCTCTTCAAATTTAAAAACAAAGAATAAAAATGTCAGATTAATTTGCCAGTAGTTTTTTTTAGTTACGTTTTTTTTTTAATTGGTGGATTGTTCTACCAGGAACCTTGAGTTGAAAATTATATATGAATGTTGTGTGGTGAGCTTGGATGAATTGGGACCAATGTGATAGGAAGACTCCTTTTTCGAGACTGTGTGAGATACATATGATGAGCATTGATGAATGATTGCCTGAATGAAAGGTTGAATGGTTGAAGTCGTTGGCGACTACTATGGAAAATTAGTAGAGCGACTTTGATGAAAGAGTGATTTTGACCAGGTTGAATGCTAAAAATAAACACGTAGCTTTTGGATTGATAATTAACTAGAGAAAAAAACTGGAGAACCAGTAACACATGTAGAAGATGTGTGAACTGAGAAATTGAGAAGCGTTTTGGAAAGAAAGTCAAATTAAATGATGATGGAATTGTATGTAGTAAAGAACACATTCTCCCAGAAAGTTTGTCAAGGTGTGAGGCATGGGCGTTGCCAAGCCTCAGAAGGAGGGAGTGAGTAGAACAGATCGTGGAAGATAGTAATAATCCAACACTTTATGACAATGAATTTTCAAATACATTTGGTGTTATACTGTGGTAATTTTTTTGTTCTGGTATCATGCAATGTATATCTCACCAGTAAGCGTAAGTGTGACCGGGTCATGTTTTGGGTCAGGTTCGTGAGGGATTGTTTGGGCCTTGGTCCATGAACATAGACTAATTGGCACGAGACACGTCTGGTTTCCATTAACAACTGACAAGAGATGCACCGTGTTGAGTTGGGGAGGCTGACTGTGGGGTCATAGATCGTCCAGCAGCCCCGTGTGCGCCCACCCAAGTGAGAAAAGGACTGCTGAGTCATAAATAATGAGGAGATTTTGGGAGTAATCTGTTGATTCTTTCTTTAAGACCCTTTAAATGGTTTTCTGGTGTGGATAGGTTAGCAACACAAGAGATATGGAGGTTCAAAAGAAAGACAGAAGAAAACAACATTTTTGATTAGGACAATTGCAGGCTAACAGGAACATGAGAACGATAAGAACTACGAAGTGGGATCCAATTTGATTGGGAGACTGAGAATTCACAGCACCATATTCTAAGTCACATTTTTGAGCAAGCATGACACAGTTAACATTTAAGAGGTCAAGACATATCAGGGCTAGATGTGGAACGCAGACCTCAATGAGTTAATTTTCAATAATGATACTGAAGACAACATACTGTCCCATTAAATTGGAACTATAGATAAAATGTAGCTCGAAAATAGGATGAGTTGCAGGATTTACAATATAAAAACGAGACCGCTGTTATTAGGAGAATTTGAAGTTTGGTAAACAAACGCTACCAGCAAATTGATGGCAGCAGCTACATTTGGAGATAGTCTTACTAGTTTGATGTCCCAGCCCGTCATTCTCAGTGTCAGGGTCCCTGAAACTCAATCCGAGACTTCGCCTGCAGCCGTGAACAACTACAAAATGGTGCCTGGCTCTGAACCACCTTTGACCTTTGGCGAAGGACAAGAAAAGACTACTGTTGTGCTTGGAGAGGGACAAGTACACTCCGGAGGAAATACAACATCCTCGGGGACGGAAAAGGCAGTGAAAAGCGGAGGAACTCACAATGATGAAAATGGACTCATTTGAACAATGTACTCATTCAAGAGTGATGGATGGGGCCGCTCTGTAGCAACAACAAAAGAACACCAACTTGAGAGGGTGAAGTGCAAAAAAAAGATATGGACTTGGAGTGTCCGACGACCAAATCGCATTCCTACGGCGTTACCAAACTTGGTGGAGCTTGGTTCAAAGTGGAAGGGAGGTTCATTGTGCACTGAGTTTGACAGAACTGAGGAGATTTGATAAAAAAAATTGAAAAATACGTACGGCTACAGAGAAAAGCATTATAACCAGAGATTGAACGGATTTGGATAAAACAAATAGGCTAAAATGGTAGGAAACAAGAGCAAGATCTGAGATTTTGGCTCATCAGGCTTAAGAAGTAGAGGTCGAGTTATATAAATTTTAGAACAGGACATTTGGCAGTCAGGAGGAAGCTAGGTTGCTCAATGTACCTACTCAATACAATAGTAAGGTTTTTTTGTACCACAGTGGAGGTTGGATGGTCAGAAAGTTAGGTACGTTCAATTTTTGACTTTCACACAATCATGCATAGGAGTCGCACAAGGCAACAGTTAACAAGACATTGACTGCAATAGGGGCCACCTACGACTGCACCGACATGAAAAAGTAGAAGTGAGAGAGCAGAGTATGGGATTATATGCTAAAACGTCTGCTATACAGTTACCAATAGGAGATTTTATCAAAAGAAACTACACGAGAGATGGATTAGAATCCCTTTGTCTGTGTTCTGTGTTCGTGCGTAATCTCTGTAAAGTTGTGACAGTCTGTTGTCGTTCGTCTGAACTTTGTATGCTGTTTTGTGTATGTGGGCGTGCAGATGTGTGTGTGTGTGTGTGTGTGTGTGTGTGTGTGTGTGTGTGTGTGTGTGTGTGTGTGTGTGTGTGTGTGTGTGTGTGTGTGTGTGTGTGTGTGTGTGCGCACCCTGTGTGGGTGCGGGCGTGTGAGGGGAAAGAAGGCATGGATAAGACAATCTCTTTTAAACCAGGAGGCAATAAATGGGAAAGCCCCTGTCATAAGTAGTCTTTGGTTAGAGGGAATCATTAGGAAGTGTTCAAACTCTTCCCGCAAACACTCCTATTTGCCAGTTAAATGGGCACTACAATTGACTACGAGAGTTGCAAACAACAGATGAAGAGCAGTCCTTGGCAGATTATATGATCAGGACGCTCAAACTGTGTCAAAGACAAATTTACTGCCGCCTGATCTTTCCTCCTCACAGTTTGACAACCCCATCAATCCAGGAGACTGGGTCTACATCAAGGTCATCAAAAGAAAGAACTGGGTCAGCCACGACGGGAGGGACCATTCCAAGTCTTGCTGACTACCGCAGTGAAGATTGCTGTATGGCCCAGTTGAATTCACCTCAGCCACTGCAAGTTGCAGAGGGTGCTGGACCCCTAATTCGGAGTGGTGGGGAGTCTCAATGATGGTGAAGCGAACAACGACCCTCACTCCGCTAGGCGAGGGGATGTCCCGGTGTCTCTGCTAGCCTAGTAGCAATGGGGATCCATATGCCAGATGGATCCTCTGCTGCGTTGTGTTTGGAGCGTGCTATGGTCTATGGACTCATCTGAACAGACCAAATGACAATGTTGATCGTGGAAAATGATGGTCACATGATGAGAACTTATAGGACTGGTCATGGGACCCCAGAAACCCATACGAAACCAACACTTGGTACCGGTATGTGAAGGTCACTGTGAGAGCTCACACACGGGAGGGACGTTATGTGTGTTCGAAACTCTTCCTCCACACAAGGTCACCTGGAGGCCAGAGCAATGAATGTCACTAAAGCGTAATGTATGGCATCCATGGGAGGAGTTGGATATCAACACCGAGCTGTAACAATCAGTGATGCCGACCCATCCCGCCCTGGACTTGCAGACGGTGCCTATGATGAACTCTTCTGGGCAAATCTCAATGTGACTGTTAGAGGATGAACAATACCACAAGTGGCCTACACAGGGAGACCAGCTGGAGTGAATTACACGTTACATCCAAGGTAACGGGACCCACAAATGCATTAACGACGACTGCTCTCCAGGAGGAAACTGGATGGGAGCTTTGGACATCACCGCTGTGTGCCAGGATGAGAGAGAGTCGTTTTCAAGGCGTGAGGGCTCTCCTACCAACATGGCTGCACCATCGGACGGGACCTACTTCGTTCAGAACGGATCGTGGTTTTGTGGTCACAAGAGTTGTCCGATGCTGCCTGCCAACTGGACACGTGTGTGCACCAGTGTGAGTGACAGACTACACCTTCAGACTGGAACATCATCAGCTGACGAAAACACAAGTACATATACAACTTCTTAGAAGTGACAGATGTGATAATGATAATGAAACGTGGATTGCGTAGATGCTGTTCTGCTGCGCATGTTTTACAGAAACTTGTTGATTTGACCATCAAATATGCTTCGCAAGTGATGCATACAGTGATGTGCTGTTTCTGTGTTTTTCTTTTTCTTTTTTTTATTGATAGCATTCTGATCGCCTAAGGCAGAGGGACCGTGTGAGACTTTTCCTGCTAATAACATCTGGCCAGCAGGTTTTTCGCTTACACAATGAGTTTGATCTGGGGTATTTGTTGTTTGGGGTGGCATGATCATATGATAAAACAGGAGGGAGATGTCAGGGTTTTCCAGGTTATCTTTATCGTATGATTATGTTGAAATGCAACTTGTAATAAATAACCTAGCTAGATTAATTTTATGTTTATGCTGGAATGCAACCTGTAATAAACAACCTAGCTTGTCCCATCCTACACAAAGTCGTAAAACACCCCTTGCTATGTTTTGACTAGAGGTCAAGGGCTTTTTCTATTCAGTCCACTCTTACCCCCACCCTGTTTCTCTTAATAAAAATGCTCTTGCAGGAGCCGAGAGTCAGACCTCCATTCGATCATCGCTGTACGCACAGCGACGAATGGACTCCACCAGCAGGTTACTTGTCTCCCGTGTGGTTCTTGCAAAATAAGTTGGAGTGAGCACAACTCTAACATCTTGGCTTAGTTGGAAAAGATCTCCAGGAGAAGCTGGACAACATGGTTCCTGAGAGAGATGTCTGGAATTACCTACTTAAGATGCTGCCCCCATTATCCGGCCTTGGATAAGCAGAAGAGAATGGATATGTGGATGGATTTTCCACACTCAAGGTTGAATCTGCTGCTTGCTCCAATAGATTTCATTTAGATATTTTTTTTTTAAAGATAGATTTTTATGCAACTCAAGGTTGTCACCTTGCTTTCTTTGGACATTTTGTCAATTAGACTGCTTCCTCTACAGATTAAAAGAAAATAGACATCTTCAAGGATGTTCCAGTCTTGCAAATATTGAAGGTGAAGAGAATTGATGTTAGTCCTCATCTCCACCTCCATAAGCATCTTATCTTACATTCATAACATAATTCCCCAATAATGAATCCTTTTTTGAATTGACATTTTTCATTCTTAGGGGAACTTTATCATTCCATTTCAAACTTTCCACAGTTATTTGGTGGCTATTTTTTAAAGATGCCTTGTTCACTAAAACCCTCGCCGCCGCTGGACTCGGACACATTTGTCGCTAGACTCAAGGTGCATTCTTGACCACTCGCAAGTAGGACATCCTGAAATTACATACAAAAAAATACAATGCACCAATCAGCAATGACTAGTACTTGAGCATAATATGTTATAATTTATTTGACACACCAAAAGCTATGACGGATCAGACTAGACAACCAAATGCAGAGCGACACAGACTTTATTGATAAAAGGGAAGGGGAAAGTGGAACACGAGAGCGGTGGTCGGGCTGGAGCGCTGGCATCACCTAGATGTGGTTGGCGGACGTGACTGCCGGTGTAGCGTTCGAGTGCGTCTTTTACCAGCTGGGGAGGGCTGGACAATACCTTGTGGGAAAGGCAGCAGAGCGAGCGCGCAGCAGGGCAGAGCGTAGCGGAGAAGCGTGGTTGGGGCGAGCAGGCGGTCAGGACAGGCGGTGAGCTAGACGTGGTCGGTAACGGGTAGATGGTCCGGATGGGCAGCAAGCAGGGCTAGACAGGTCAACACGGGCCGGGTCGGTAACGGGAGTCAGACAGACTGATATCAGTGAATGAACGGCTGGAATCACGGGACAGGCTGACAAGGAAGTGACTGGATTGCGGGGTTTAAATAGGGAGACTGACGAGCCAGTGACAGGTATTGCTGATTACTTGATTAGGAGGGCGTGGTTGAGTGGCAGGTGTCACAGGCACGTGTAGTGTTCAAGCTGCAAGGATAGCTGCACAAAGTGAGGATTCAGTCGTTTCCTTGGATCAGGCAAGGGTGATGCTTACGACGGAGGAATGAGCAGGAATGGTCCAAGATGTGAGAAGGGAGGAAAACACCCACTTTGAGGGTGTTTTTGGTAAAGAATTCGCATTTTAACATGGTTAAAAGCTTTAAAAAAAAGATTTGCAGGGTTGATCTTCCTTTTCAAGTAATCTTGGACAATTGAGTTTTAACACCAAAATAAACCATACTCAAAGCCTGTGACTGAAGACAATAGCAACGTGGCCCAGTGGCAGAAATGGCCGTCTGGGTATATCAATTCCTCCGGCGCGCTAATGGCCTGGTGGACCTACTTTGAATGGCACCCTGTGAGAGATCCCCATTTGGTGCCTCGACCACAACACATGCACACACAAACACGTACTTTGAAATACAGTGGAGCCTCGGTTTTCGACCACAATCCGTTCCAGAAGGTTGTTCGAGAAGTGAATCGTTCGAATTCCGAATCATGTTTTCCCATTACAAATGATGGGGAAAAAAAATTAATCCATTCCAAACAAAACAAAAACCGCCTTTTTTAAGCATTTTTTCATTTGCGCATTTTTGTCCGATCGTTCAACTGCAGTGCACCACCGAACGCGCAACCGTAGCGTGCCGCCGACCGTGCAACTGCACCGCGCTGGTCGCATTATTATATATATATAGAGCAGTCGCTAAAATTTTGAAAATATTTTTAAAGTCCTAATGGACTTTCCAAAATTTAAGTGGACCTCAGTGCGCAGGGAGCTTAATTTGGTCCGATCGCGCAACCGCAGCGCACCGGGCGATCACTGTCGTGTTGCTTTAGGAGCGTCTTTGTGTTTTAGGATAGCTTTACTGCTCCCACCTGCTTCCTTTGGAGGCATGATTAGAGTTGATGCAATCCTCAGAGTAACGAGAACGTAATAACGAACGGAGTCAGTTGGCATGCGGGCCCTCTCGGCTCATCTCGCGAGGTTCGACAACCGAAATTCATCCGACATCCGAAGCAAAAGAAAATCTCGAATTTTTTGTTCGAATACCAATTTGTTCGAGAACCGGGACGTTCGAAAACCGAGGCTCCACTGTATATTGAATTGTAAACTAATTAAAATATTGTACAGCAACAGCAAATAATAATATAATTATGACAAATACATAACAAAAACACAAATCTCACATTACACAGAAAAGAGAACCTCATTAGATTTTCTTTATCCAGCAGAATAACAATTTTACAAAAAGTGCCACATAATAATCTTTCTTTTTATGAGAGGTTCATGAGAGGGAGTATGACTATGGCAAGATGGAATTCAAGCTTGCCCAAATAAATAACCAGTAGCAGTGACAGTGTTCATTTCACTCTGTTGGGAATAGGAATTGATTTATTTTTTTCAAAAATAATTTTGGTGTTTGATATAACCTATACAAGCCCAAAGCGTCATTAGGTTTTGCGACCAGCTCTGCCGCCCACTACTCCATCACCATAACAGCCCCCCCCCCAAAAAAAGTCCCTCCTGTGCAAACTGTACACATATGACTGCTCCCCCTATCCCTCCAACTCCTACATAAAATTAACTGATGGCACCATGCTAGTTGGACTCAAGTCAAACAGAGATGAGTTAGCAGACAAAAATGAGGTACGGAGTCTGTCGGAGTATTATACAGTGAACAACCTCACACTGAACAGCACAGAAAAAAATAGCTCATCTTCGACTTTAGCAGAGTTGCTGCTGAGTCAAACCCTAATGTGCCAGTGTGGTATTCTGGATGCGCGACTGTTGACAGGAAAGCACTGCAGAGATTTATAAAGACAGCCCAGATGATCATGGGCTGCTCTCTGCCCAATTTAGAGGCTATTGCCAGCCCTTGCTACCTCAGGAGAGCAACAAACATTGTCATGGACAACTCTCACCCCAGCAGTAACCTGTTTAAACTGTTGCCTTCTGGTCAGCCCTACAGAGCACAGAAAAGCCACACAAGTGCATTTACTGCTCATTTGCACACTGCTACTGTTTGTGTCTACCTTCTCGATTGTTGTATCACACGCAAGGAACCGTATTCCCATTTTGTTGTGTGCTTCTGGAGCAATGGGAATTCCAGTTTTCATAACCATGATGACGTATACACTTATGCTGAGTGTATACTGAATCTGCCCCTTTTTGAACTGATTTGTTTTTAGCCACTGACACAGGGTATTATGCTATTCTTATTCTTTTAGACTTTGCAGCTTCTTTCGACACAGGGAATCACAAAATCCTCATCTCACCTTGAATCTTGTATGGGCATCAGCTGCAATTCTCTTCAGTGGTTTCTGTCTGATGGATGTTAGCTGTTAGTCTCGTTGAACATCATTTGTCTTCTGCACCTCTTTCAGTCACCCAAAGTTCCATTCTTAGGCCTATCCTTTTCGCCTTCTTTCTGCTCCCCTTGAAGGTCCTTATTGGAGAGGTGGAATATATCCATTTTGAATTGAAAACCATAAAGTTTATGTCAAAGGTCAATTCACCTAAGTGAAACTGCACTGTGAATCAATCGCACTGCTTTGAGATCACTAACAGTGCTGCAAACAATATGAGTTATTGAATGTCAGTTATGTCTTGCATTGCTATAAATATGCAGTAATGGGGTTTTGACTGCTGCCCTTGTAAATGTGCTGATGCAAGAAGAACTCAGGCTGAGTTAAGGCTGTGAAGAAGAAAGTCAATTTGCTAGTGAGACAGCGAAAGGAAGGTAGAGAGAGATGTTTAATATTGTGGCCTGATAAATCTAATGTGAGTTATCAGTGAGGCTATAATATATTGAAATAGAGTGAGCCATTAACAAGCTGATAACTATCAAGATCAGTATACAAGAATAGTGTAATGCGTTTTAATTAAAGAACAAAGAGCGTGCAATTGAATCTCTCAGACAGACAACGATGGATATTGATGGTGATTTAGAATCGTGAACTGTCCAGTTCCATTTACACCAAATGAAATACTGTATATCAACATAAAACAACCCAAACTGTGTACAGTATAACGTTTTTTTTCCCCCAAACATGTTTGACTTAACATCTTGTAGGTATTAGTGCTGTATCGTGCTAGAATGCATGCAGGGAAAGGATTTTTACTGAACGTGACTTGTGAGTCGTTGACTGCAAATGAACCACATGAATCACAACCACTTCCACTGATTCTTCACGAGTGATTAATTCACTGCGAATGAACGATATTTATCACTCAGTGAACGATTCTGCCCAGAGGGATTCTAACCGCTTAGTCTTCATTGTGATATGCTTTCATTTGCATACATTTCTCAAAGCTAACGGCTACTGTTGAGTCATGCCACATGAAAACACACAGACTTCCAGATAGATAAAGATTTAAAATACATTTAAATAAAAGAGGACAAGTGATGCATAAAATACATGGTGAAGAAGCCCGCAGCCTTCTAAAAAGATAATGATCTCCCCGAAAGGGTTATTTGGGCAAGCTTGAATTCCATCTTGCCATAGTCATACTCCCTCTCATGAACCTCTCATAAAAAGAAAGATTATTATGTGGCACTTTTTGTAAAATTGTTATTCTGCTGGATAAAGAAAATCTAATGAGGTTCTCTTTTCTGTGTAATGTGAGATTTGTGTTTTTGTTATGTATTTGTCATAATTATATTATTATTTGCTGTTGCTGTACAATATTTTAATTAGTTTACATGTTTGGGAACCATGCTTAAGGAGTCACACGGATGTTCACGGCAGCGGTACAACTGAAGCCAGAAGTCAATGTGTGACTTCCGCTATGGTTGAGCAGCGACCTGACTACAAATGATGAAGCTAGCTGAGAGCGTTAGTTGCGAACTGTGCCGTTGTTAGTTTTAAATCTCTCTGCCTTACTGATTTTAAAATATTAGATAAAATAAAAATAAAAGAGACTCACATTTACAGTGAAGTCATATTAATACATGTGGACCACTCTATGTACATCTGCATCCATTGCAAGTGACTGTGCACTATCCATTGTGAAAAGACCATTCTTCGTTACAGAGTGAATATAAACCTCAAGGCAGAATTATTAACTGTGAATGACAAGGCAAAAATTCGAAGATTTAAGGAATATTAGTTACCAAGACACAGAGGCCCCAGGTTAGCCCATTATGCCTTAAGACTTGTCCATCCATCCATTTTCTGTACCACTCTGTCCCCACGGGGGTCGCGGGCGTGCAGGAGCCTATCCCAGCCGTCATCGGGCAGTAGGCGGGAGACACCCTGAACTGGTTGCCAGTCAATCGCAGAGCACACAGACGAACAACCATCCGCACTCGTAATCACGCTTCGGGGCAAATTGGCCTACCAAGCATGTTTTTGGGATGTGGGAGGAAACCGGAGTGCCTGGAGAAAACCCACGCGTACACGGGGAGAACATGCAAATTCCACACAGGGAGGGCCGGAGGTGTAATCCAACTCACACCCTCCTAACTGTGAGGCGGACGTGCTACCCAGCGCCCCATCGAGCTGCCCGCCTTAAGACTCGTGAAAATGAAAATTGTCCAACAAAATAAGTGGAAATAAATATTATAAGGAGATAAGAGAGACACTTTTTGACGGTTGAACTTGCAAAAATGCCATGCATCAAAAGATCCAGGAGAATGAAAATGCAAGAAGCTTGAAAAAAGCGCATGATATTTACAAGGTAACTTTGTATTTGACAAAAATAAAACAGGGTTCAAGAAAATAGTGTTCAACATACAGAGGCGAATAATCATTGAGGGTGGGGTCTGATGTCGGTTCTGCAGAGCAGCGTTAGACTTTAACAGTCTTACAGCTTGTGGAAAAAAAAAATTCTCAGCGTGGTGGTACCAAAGTGAATGCTCCAGCCTGAGGAGAGGAGATGGAGGCAAGTTTGTTGAGCATATTTTGATGGAGAACATCCTCTCTTAGGCCTTTTTAATGAGGGAAACCAATGGTCGGCTCCCACTCGAGGTCCCGTGTGATGATGGGGCCCAGGAAGTGGAAGGACTCTACAATGGAGAGAAAGGAGTCTGTGAGGGTGGGGAAGCGCGATGGAGCTATGCTAGTCCACAATTATTATTTTTGCTTCCTGGGTGTTAAGATCCAAGTCTTTGCAGTTGCACCTGGACACCAGTCGGTGCACCTCCTTCCTCTTGTCCTGTAATTTACAGGAAGGAGGTGCACTAAAGCCAACAAAATCACCGTCTGAGATACGCTTGATGAGGGAGGTGTTGTCCGCAAACTTGGCCAATTTTATGGATTGATGCCTGGAAGACGTTTGAGCATTTCACCCAAAAATACTAAGGAGGAATGTTTTGTAAAACCTACGAGACAGACTTGCTTTTCACGGCAGCACGACTGTCAAGATTCAATATGGCGGCGCGTGCACACGCAGCGGCCACTCTCTGTCCAGTTCGGTGTTTTGTGAGTGTTTACTGTGTGTTTGTCCGGCAGTTATGTGTGTGTTCGTCTCGTGTGATACGTCGTGCTACTAGTGCGGCGGGCATGTTCTGCTCAACATCTGCGGAAGTGGGTTTTATGGCGTTCTGGATTTTGGTGCGGAGAGATTAAGGGCGCTCGGACTGCTTCGTCATGGAGCGACGCCGGACTGGCATACTCTTCCTCCCCCGGTTGGACTGCGTTGTGAGCTCGGACTGCTCCGTCCTGGAGCATTGTTGGGATGCGTCGGCAGCGGGTCTGCGAAGCAGCGGAAGAGGGGCCAGCGCGGAGACGTCGGGCCAGGCTTACGGCCAACCCAGCTCGCCCAGCCGTGCCTTCCATTCTCCTGGCATACGCTCATTCGCGGGACAACAAGATGGGTTGCGTTCGCCTGATAGGATACACGAACCGGACAGTGCGTGCCTGCTGTGTGCTCGTGTTCACAGTGGCCTGGTTGACTGTCATCTTACCGGACTCTGCTGTGCATCGGGAGCGGCCAGCGTGCTATCACGCTTATTGTTCATTGTTGTTGACTTCTTGTTTTATTTTTCCTGTGTTGTTTACTTGTATGCGCGTTGTGAACTCTGTCTTGTCACCCTGGGATAGTGAGAAACGTAATTTCGATCTCTTTGTGTGTCTTGACATACGGAGGAATTGACAATAAAGGAGACTTTGATTCTTTGATACACAAACATGTAAAAAGTAAGCATCCATCTACCTGTCTGCCCGCCTGTCCGTTTGCCTGTCCGTCTGTCCGTCCATCCATCCATCCATCCATCCATCCATCCATCCATCCATCCATCCATCTCTGACCATCCATCCTTTTCTGAACTGCTTATTCTTATAAGGTCTTGCAGGCATGTGAGAACCTATCCCAGCACACTGTCGCTGATTCAGTTCCGACAGACAGGGACAGCCATCTTGGCTATATGACAAATTAGCAACATGCCTACATGGCAGCCACATTGGTGGGGGCATGGGCGAGGGCAAAGGGAATGCATGTAAATTAAAAATAATCACGTGCACGCTGGAATCACACTGGAGTCAGCTGTGATCGGCCCACTTTAATTCATCAGCTGTGTCAATTACTCAATTGTTTATTTATTAACAGCTGAGAGAAATGGCCTTTGAACTGATGTAATTGCAGAAGCAGAGGTTTTGATACTGTATCTAAGGTGTGGAATATTGTTTTTACTATCGTGGGCTGTTGTGAGTTATTCACATTCGTAATAATACAACAGCAATCAATAATTTTGTTGGGGGTATAGCTTGTCTGTTAGGGAAATGTGTTTGACTGCATATTGTGCGGAAACAACATGAAATGTGTGAATGGTATGGCTACAAAATACAGATGCTGTGCTAACTGTGTTTAGAGTTTAGACTGTGACAAATGCTTGTTAGCGACTGAAAAAAAACTATAAATGTTAACACACTTAAACATTTTTTTAAAACTGTCCATTTCACATTGTAAACATGCTTGTGTGTGTGTGTGTGGGGGTGGGTACGTGTGTTCGTTTGTGTGATTGTGTGGTTGTGAGTTGATTAGTGTTCATTTCAGGTGTGATCCTGATATCAAACCCATTCAAAAACATCAAAAATCACACACCAACTTAATTTCACACTCAAGTTTGATTTAGTCAATATATTATGGCATTCCTAGAACATTTTGTGGTGTCTTATCTGAAAATGAATTTTGTTTTGTTTGTAATCAATGTGCAAAAAGTACATTGGATCAATTTTTGTTTAATATTTAAAGTAAAACTTTTAGCATTAGATTATTTTAGCAATATCGTTATAATACTGATAATTGTGAGCACGGAATCTTCATCCTGTTTATTCTGAGAGTCTGACTTTAGCCACTGTCACACTCTTTCTTCTCACTGTGAGATTCATTGCAAGTGCCTGATAACTGAGTTTAGCAGCGCTTAGTGTTATGACAGTGGTTCTTAACCTGGGTTTGATCGAACCCTAGGGGTTCGGTGAGTCGGTCTCAGGGATTCGACAGAGCCTCCACTGAGGAGGTCCGAACAAACCTGATTTATCGTGTAAATTCTGATTTGCCAGTATGTAATTTGTTGTGAATTCATGCATTGTGTTGGTTTTGTTCTTTGAACAAGGTGATTTTCATGCACAGCTCATTTTGTGCGCCAGTAAAAAACATCTATGTCTTGAATTTAAAAAAAAGAATCACTAGCAAGGGGTTCGGTGAATGCGCATATGAAACTGGTGGGGTTCGGTATCCCAACAAGGTTAAGAACCACTGCGTTATGATCACGGGATGTCTTTAATATTTGTCAACTGTGGGCATGCGGAGCAATTGTAGACGTTTCTGTGGTTAAGGGCTGAATAAATAAATTTGATTTGGCTTGACTTATATAATTGACCCGATCTCTGCTACATGACTGAATTGTATAAGACAAGTTCACAATTTTCATTAACAGTTCAACTTTCAGTGTGTGTTTTTTTTTTTTTTTTAAATCTGTTTATTTTGTTAGGAACTTGTCACAAAACTATACTCCCTCCAACTTTCCAATATGCCACTTATCTTTTGCAGTTCAGAAACTGACTCGCATTCATTTCCATTTGCAAATATGCTCCCCAAGCCTTTACAACTATTGCAGCCCTGCTTTCCCTGCTTTTACTCAACTCAGTAAAACCAACATAGCTCATTTTTAAACGATTGAACAAACCTTTAAATAATCAAACTCATTAAATTTAAAGAACTCTTAATCTAACTGAAATAATAGAAAAGATCGATTGTCAGTCATTGTATACAAATGCTATCATCCTTTGTTGAACATGTTCAGATTGAGTCAGTTATTTTAACAGAATAAATGTAACATGCCTAAATAAATAAATAAATAAATAAATAAATAAATATTGGAAACTTAGATACCTTTGGCTTTAAAAGATCGATTGTCATTCACTGTATACAGATGCTATCATCTTTTGTTGAACATGTGCAGATTGAGTCAGTGATTTTAACAGAATAAATACATGTGTAAAATGTGCCTAAATAAATAAATAAATGAATAATATTGGAAACTTAGACCTTGGCTTAGACCTTGGCTTTACATATGCTTGTGTAGTCCGGCCAGCAAATACTGTACCTCTCTTGTTACCATTCTTCTTATCAGCTCTAAAATTTTGTCTCTTTAGCAATCTATGATACCCCAATAGAAACTGTCTGAATATTAAAAATTATACTCACAGCCATGCAAAACTTCAGAAGCCAATTTACCTTGCAAATGTACTGTGAATCTTGACACATCACTAATGTGCAGCCTATTGTATAGCATGACCTTAGAGTAAGAGAAATGTTGCTGGCGCAGTATAAGAGAAAGTGATACTGAAAGAGCTTCTTACCTGTCTCCCTCACATCTTCCACAGCTTCTGAAGTTAGGACCAATGGTCTAGTCTCTATGCGGAAGAAGAAGGGAGGGGAGAAGTTGAGGCATGCTGGCAAGTTAAGTCGAAAGGCTGCGAATGGGGAGTGCAGATAGGAGGAAAGGGGAAGATGGATGGAGAGCAATGGGAAACAATCTCTGATAACTGCTGCATTCCCTCTGCCTACTGAAATCCAAGCGCTGCACAGCACGCTTTGTTGCTCCAGCTCCAAACTCATTGTCTTCCTGTGCACAAGTAACACACGTGTTATTGCATGTTTTACATATGCAAACTATGGAGTGCTCCAAACTCTATCCAGGAATGAGTGTGTTTGTACTAAACTATTGAGTGTGAAGTATTACAAAATCAAGAAGTAAATTCTTATGCATGGGCCCAATTTTAGCCTACTAAATTAGTTTTTCAAGTTTGAATAGGATGCACAAAATTTCTGCTCCTTACACCGTACAAACATTTCTGTAGGAAGTCAAAAATCTCAATAAATATCAGCGAAATTCGACTATAATATTTGCAAGATCTTTTGGGTTAGTCTTTAATGCAAAAATAAATAGGTAAATCTGACACACCATAGAGAATCGTGTTGTCAATGACTGCCAAATTTGAATGAGTAAAAAAAAAAAAATCACCAAGTACAGTAGATAAACTGAGGCTTCAGAACAAGCAAAACAAGGCAACCTCATTAAAATATAGGTGGCTTGAAAGTACAGGGATTAGGGTCGCTACTAGCAGCCTTTTTCATAAATGTAATAGAAATACAAACTAGGAATTAATCAAGGAGTCGATAAAGTCACTCAATTGGCAAGATTGACCATGCATTGGTAAACTAGCCCCTTGATGTACATAGTAGCTCTGTTGTTTGCAAGCAGAACAAAACAAAATCACCCAAAGCAGGAAACTCAAATTGTTGCTCAGCCCTACATATGAAAATGTACCATATGTACATGTGTATATGTACTTGGACATATAGGGTGGGCCAAAAGTCACCGAGGGGAGTTAATTTTTGATAACTTGAATTAATTTTTAAAGAATTTTACAGATAGATACTATCGATGATGTGACTTGCTCGAAATCCGTCGTCACTCGAGCGAACTGGAAGCCGTGGCTAACAGGGGCTGTCCTCAGACTGCTGAGGGCCAGGGACAAGGCTTTCAGAGCGGGGGATGAGGCTGGCTTGAGGACAGCGAGGGCCGACCTGTCCCGAGGCATCAAAGAAGCGAAGAAGGCGTTCTCGTGCAAGGTCTCCACCCACTTCAAGGACAGCAAGGACGCACGTAGCCTTTGGCGGGGCATTCAGACCATCACGGACTACAAGCCCGCGCCGAGGAGCTGTGAGGGCGACGTCCGTCTGCTGAACGATCTGAACCGCTTCTTTGCTCGCTTCGACGCCCAGAACAGCACTTGCCCGCTGAAGAACACTCCCCCCCCACACGAGCAGCCCCTGCGCCTCTCTGCCGACGATGTGAGGAGGGCGCTTGCCGCTATTGACACCCGTAAGGCGGCGGGCCCTGACAACATCCCGCGTCGAGCGCTGAAGGACTGCGCTGGCAAGCTGTCGGGTGTCTTCACGGACATCTTTAACGTTTCCCTGCAGCAGGCCATCGTCCCCTCGTGTTTCAAGGCTGCCACCATCGTTCCTGTGCCGAAGAAACCTGCACCGTCCTGCTTCAATGACTACCGCCCCGTGGCACTGACGCCCATCATCATGAAGTGCTTTGAGCGGCTTGTCATGGAGCACATCAAATCCGTTCTCCCCCCCGCCATTGACCCTTTCCAGTTCGCGTACCGTGCCAAGCGGTCCTCTGAGGATGCCATCTGCTCTGCCCTCCACTCGGCCCTCACACACCTGGAGAGAAAGGACTCTTATGTGAGGTTGCTGTTTGTGGACTTCAGCTCTGCCTTCAACAGCATTGTGCCGCAGCGACTCATCTGCAAACTCGACGAGCTGGGCCTCAGTACCTCCCTCTGCAACTGGCTACCGGACTTCCTCTGTCAGAGGCCTCAGGTGGTGCGTGTTGGCGACAAAATCTCCGCCAGCATCACGCTGAGCACAGGGGCCCCCCAGGGCTGCGTGCTCAGTCCATTGCTCTTCACCCTGCTGACGCATGATTGCACTGCGACCTACAGCGACAACCGCATAGTGAAGTTTGCTGACGACACGACTCTGGTGGGTCTCATCACGAAGGGCGACGAGACTCGGTACAGGTCGGAAGTTGACCTTCTGATCACGTGGTGCAGGGACAACAACCTCCTGCTGAACGTCAACAAGACCAAGGAAATCGTTGTTGACTTCCGGAAGGGTCACACAAAACACCTGCCGCTGATCATCGATGGTGCTGTGGTGGAGAGGGTGAGCTGCACCAAGTTCCTGGGGGTGCACATCAGTGAGGACCTCTCCTGGTCCGCAAACACCTCGTCACTGGCAAAGAAAGCTCAATGCCGCCTGTACTTCCTGCGGAAGCTCGTGCATGTGCTCCTCAGGCAGTCCTGTCTACATTCTACCGTAGCACCGTTGAGTGTCCTCACCAGTTGCATCGCTGTCTGGGGTGGTAACTGCACTGAACAGAACTTGAAGGCCCTGCAGCGCATAGTGAATACGGCTGGTAAGATTATTGGTGCTTCGCTCCCCTCCCTGAAGGACATTTACACTTCCCATCTCGCCCGCAAGGCAACCTCGATTGCGAGAGATGTGAGTCACCCGGCTCACTCTTTGTTTGACCTTCTGCCCTCTGGGAAGAGGTACAGGAGCCTGCGCTCCCGCACCACCAGACTCGCCAACAGCTTCTTTCACCAGGCTGTTAGGACCCTGAACTCGCTACCCCCTTCTGCGTAGCGTGCGGCACTGTTGCGCTATTTTCTGGAATGTCTGCTGTACGCGCACTTGCTCCTTTTTTGCTCCTCTTATTTATTTATTTATTTATTTATTTATTTATTTATTTATTGTGTTATTTATTCATTATTTATTCAGCATGCTGTTGTTATACTTGTTTACTTGTTTGTCTGTTGTGGGCCATGTCTTGTCACCGTGGGATAGGGGGAACGAAATTTCGGTTTCTTTGTGTGTCTTTGGCATGTGGAGAAATTGGCAATAAAGCTGACTTTGACTTGACTTTGACTTTGACAACTCCCTCTCGTATATAAGACAGCTTCGAGTTCTTTTTGTTACTGATCTGTTTATCTTGACTTGGCAGACCGTGAGAACTGTGTAAACAAAAACATAAACATACAGTGCATTTCTTAACAATAAATAAATATGCTCAAAATAATCTCCTTTGATCTCTTTTCACAACATATTGCACTACTGCTAATAAACTTAATCACAAAACATATAAAACCTATAAGACTTAAACAAATAAACGTTTAAACATCATCACAATAATCATTACAATATACATATATATACCACCACTAGCAAACATATTCAATACTACAATACTGCAGCAAACACGTAGTTATATTAGCCGTAAGCTTCAATGCTGATAAACAAGGTACATAAATCAAATGCAAACTTCCGCAATGAAACAACACAAAAACGTCACCCTCATTACCTTATTAGCTGCATATACAGGCGTGAGAGGTGGTTAGTAAGGCTTAACTAGAAACTTAACTATAACTTGGCTAGTCAACAGCTTAGAAAAACTGGCCTCTCCTAGCGGAGATTTTTGCCGGTGGTCCGTTACTAAAACGGGTCCGTGTGAAACGACACAGAACAATGTTCGCCTCATTGATCACCATTAATAGGTAAGAACAAAAATACTTTGAGCTGAAATACTGCCACAGATGCAGTTACACTCCCACCAAAAACATATCAACTGAATATGATTTTAAAATTACTACTTGATAGAAAAGGTAAACAAATCAACAACTTGGTCTTGGCTTCTTCCAGAATGGTCACCTCATTCTACACCTGGAGTGAATGACAGAAAGAGGAGAAAAAGAGGAAAAAAATGGAATCGTCAGCTTGCTTCTACCAGTGTCACCGTCTTATTGATGGGTCTTTCCAGGTGGACAGGTTTGGAGGAGCGCTTTCCCTTCGCATCAAGGGTGGAGTCACTGATAAGCAACTTGAACTTTCGTACCCTCCCGTCCTTTCCTGGGTACACTTCAGTGACCTTTGCCATTTTCCACTGGTTACGTGGCGTAGTATCCTTTTGCAGGAGTACAACATCATCCACCCTTGCATTCCTGTGACCTTTGGTCCACTTCTGTCTCTGCTGGAGGTTCAGGAGGTAGTCCTTCTTCCATCTTGTCCAGAAGTGGTTGGCTAGTAGTTGAACTCGACGCCATCTCTTGCGGAGGTACAGATCTTCATTGGCAAATTTCCCAGGAGGTGGAGCGAGCATTGTGGACTTCAAGGTCAGTATGTGGTTCGGCGTCAGGGGCTCTGGACTGGACAAATCACTGAGACAGTCAGTGGTCAGAGGTCTGCTGTTCACAACTGCCATGACCATACAGGAATGTTCTTAGAGAGGAGCAGTCAAGCTGTGAGGATGACTGTTCTAGAATGGACGTCAAGACACTTCTGATGGTGCGGATTTGTCTTTCCCAGACACCACCCATGTGACTTGAAGCTGGGGCATTCATGATGAACTCACATCCCAGTCCCTTGAACTCTTCCTGATTAATTTCTTTCAAAGCTTCGGCAAACTCTCGTCTTGCTCCAACAAAGTTGGTTCCTTGATCACTTCTTAATTGGCGTACATTTCCGCGAATAGCGATGAATGAACGCAGAGCGTTAATGAATGCATCTGTGGACAGGTCGTCGAGCACCTCAATGTGAATAGCTCTGGAACACATGCAGGTAAGTATCAATCCATAGCGTTTAAGCTCTTTCCTTCCTTCCTTTACGTAAAATGGTCCAAAGCAGTCCATCCCGCAGTAAGTGAATGGAGGAGCCGTCTCCATCCGGTCTTCCGGGAGGTCCGCCATTCTTTGTTGCTCAGTGCATCTCCTGAACTTCCGGCACTTAGTGCACTTGTAGATGTGGGAAGATACTGCTTTACTGCAGCCTAGTATCCATATGCCATTGGATCGGAGGGCATTCATGGTCATCCCTCGTCCCTGGTGAAGCACTCTCTCATGATAATGCTTGACAAGTAACATCGATACATGATTGTCCTTTGTAAGGATCGCTGGATGTTTCACTTGTGGATGTAAGGTGGCATGAGTTAAGCGGCCTCCAACTCTGAGAACACCTTGGTCATCCAGGAAGGGACCCAACCGATGCAACTTACTGGCCTTGCCCTTAACTGGTATTTCCTTGTCACTCTGGAGTAGCTGTATTTCTTGCGAGAAAGCTGCTTCCTGAACCATCTTGATTATGGTCAGCTCAGCTTCTCTCCTTTCCTCCAAACTGGTGGCTTCACAGGACCTTGGCTGGAGACGTTGAACTTCCTTCACATGGCGTTTGAGTCTGGCGATAGCTTTCACCATTCTGGACCAAACAGAGAACTTGTGCAATCGATTCAGCACCGACCTAACTTCTTTCGCCTGGGTGTCGAGAACCTGGACTTTCTTAAGTTCTGGGTCGTCGCTTGCAATCTCTCCCACCTTGACTTCTCCACTTGGTAACTCCTTCTGCCAAAGACGATCTGGGCCTGTGAACCAGTTCGAGGATAGTAGCTGCTCTGCTGTGAGACCTCTTGAGGCGTGGTCGGCTGGATTGTCTTCTGAAGCCACATACCTCCATTGTGTAGACTCTGTGCTTTGCTTGATGCGTTCTACACGGTTTGCTACAAATACGTGAAATCTTCTGGCTTCGTTGCTGATGTATCCGAGGACAACCTTTGAATCAGTCCGTTCAGTACTTGATTGTATCTTATGTTTTGACTAATGCTAGACGCCAGTTTTTGATTACTACTGAACGCTCTGCACAGAGGGAAATAGTTTGTCTAACAAAGAAAAGATACGGTTGAATGCGGTACGACAGTGTATGTCCAAGATTGGAGAAGAATGTTCACAGGAAGGTCACGTGGAGATAAAACCAGTGGGTGCCAGAAGGAGCCACCCGAGAACTCGGCCAAAGATGATCGCCAAGGCCGAGAGACGGGATGGAAGACAACAGCCCCCTCCACACACACACACACACACACACCAACAGCCCCCCACCAACACACCGAATCGCCCATAACCAGCACCACTCCCATGGAAGCAGACTCTCCTTCGAACTTGCCCCACCCCGAAGACTCATCGCCCATCAATCCCAGCCCACAATGTGCTACTGAATATAAAACTGATCTAACAACCTTGGACTTGGCCTTTTCTGAATGGAGACTTTCCGCTCTTGAAGGGCCCAGCGCTGTATTGTACTTTCCTGAAAACAGAGCTTTTTGAACAATAATTGTGATTGAACTCAACCAATCTGTCTAAGTCTAATTTCTGCTTCAGTGTCTTTGCATTTTCCTAAATCTGAAGAAATCAAACGAGCACGCAGTGAGTAAATTGGAGAACAGGTGATTGGCAAAGGCTTTTGCCGTGAGGCGCAGATAACGCGCTCCCTAAATTGTGGACAGAATCCAACAATTTCCTGTAGGCATTCCAATTCCAACTTCTTCTTGAGCATGTCACTGGTGCGGACAGCTACAACTGCTGCAGACAGCTCAAGTCTTGGTATGGTTATGACCTTAGTTGGGGCAACTCTTGACTTTCCCATTACCAAGGAACAGTGAACTTCACCTGTTGTACTCACAGCTCTGAGGTATGAACACGCTCCATAGCCTGATACACTGGCATCGGAGAAATGGTGTAACTCGTAGTGTTGGACTTTGAAGCTTGATGGAACCTAACATCTCGGAATCTTCACCCCAGCCAGATTTTGCAGGTCTTGGAGCCAGCTTTCCCACAGAGGTCGTAAATCATCGGGTAAGATGTCATCCCAGCTAAGCTTGTCACGATACATCTGCTGCAGGATCTGCTTTCCCACCAGGATGAATGGTGCCACAAATCCCAGTGGGTCGTATATGGAAGCAACTGTGGACAAGACTCGTCTTCGGGTAAGTGGGTTCTGCTTGACGGTCACTCTGAACTGGAACTCACCAGAAGCTACGCACCACTCCACACCGAGTGCTCTTTCCATGTGCAGTTCACCGAGTGCCATGTCCTTGTCTTTGACAGCTTCTACACATTCTTCCTTTGGGATTGTAGCTAGGACTTCTTTGCTGTTAGAGACAAATTTATGCAGCCGGAGTTTGCCTGTGCTGCAAAGCTCTCTAGCTTCTTTCACCAGTTTTATTGCTTGGTCTTCCGATGCTACGATTGACAGTCCGTCATCAATGTAGAAGTTCCGTTGGATGAACTTTATGGTGTCTTCACTGAAATGCCCTCGTCCTTCAATGGCGATGTGCTTTAATCCGTAATTGGCACAACCAGGTCACGAAGCGGCACCAAACAAGTGGACTTTCATCCGATAGATGGAAGGTTGGCCTTCAAGATTACCATTCTCCCACCAAAGGAATCGTAGGTAATCTTGGTCTTCTGCCTTGACGTGGAACTGGTGGAACATGCGTTCTATGTCACACATGATTGCCACCGGACCTCTTCGAAAGCGATACAGAACTCCCACCAAAGCGTTTGTCAACTCGGGACCAGTCAGGAGATGGTCATTCAAGGATGCGCCCTGGTACTTGTCAGAGCAATCAAACACAACATGTATCTTCTCAGGCTTTTGAGGGTGATACACACCATGATGTGGGATGTACCAAGCTGGGGTTTTGTGAATGTCTTCCTCTGGGACTATTTCTGCATCACCACGGCTAATGCTCTCGTCCATGAAGGTCTTGTATTCTTCGTAATATTGATGATTTCTTTTAATTTTCCTTTCAAGGCACTTCAGGCGTTGAATAGCACAAATCTTGTTATCAGGTAAGTTAGGCCTTTCCTTTTTGAATGGCAGCGGCATTTCATAATGTCCGTCGCTCTTTAACTTGATGCCCGTTTCCATTTCTGACAGGAATTTTAAATCCTCTTGAGAGATGGAACTGGCCTCTGATGATCTTTCGATGAAGTCAGACTCCAGCATCTTCATGACATCTGCAGGTAAGATAACCTTTTTTATCTGTGTTCTACAGACATAGTGAACTTCACTTGTAAGGTCTGATGAGGACGGTAGCCCTGGCATCACTTGCTTCGCTATCACTTGGTGACTCATTCCAATTGCATCTCCATAGTTGACAGCGGTTACCATATCCCACCACACTCCAGCCCAAGTCTTTTCTCTGTGCAAACGGCTGATGCTCTTCCCCAGGCACCACTTGTCTTGGTATAAGGGCCTGAGCACAGTTGTAGCCGATTAACAGGCTGACATCACAGCTTTGCAGAGGAGCAATCTCATCAACGATGTGTTCAAGATGAGGCCATGCCTTTGCCGTCTCTGGTGTGGGAATATGGTCTCTGTTTGCCGGAATAAACTCTCTTGAGTACGTCATTGGCAGAGGAATAAGCTTGTCCGAATAAAATCCTCGTACTTGTAGACCAGTCAGTTTCTGGCAGGACACGACTGTGTTTCTCGGAGCCAGTGTTGAGAGCTTTAACTGAACTGGTGCACTCTTTGTGTTGAGAGCCTTTACCGCCTACTCGAGGACAAAGGTTGTGTCACTTCGTGTGTCAAGGAGTGCATACAAGGACTTCACGATTTGGCTCACTTACAGATGACAGCCATACTGGAATTATTGTGGAAGTATGCGTGTCCACGGTATTCTGTACAACTCTATCTGTTGTTGCCTCATTTGATGGTGTTTCTGCTTGTTCTTGTGGCTGTTCATTTTCCTTCTCTTTGGGCTTTTCACTGTACCTTGATCCATAAGGCTTTGTTAACATTCTTTCTTCCTTGGTGCGATCATCATGAAGGCAAGTTGGATGTCCTTTCTCACAAGTATCACATGTGTTTCTTTCTCCACAGTCCTTGGAGCGGTGACCAGACTTCAGACAGCCGAAGCACAACTTCCTTACTTGAACAAACTTGACTCGTTCTAAGATGGTCTTCTGCATGAACCTGCGGCACCTTTGAAGACTGTGTCCGACTTTGTCACAGGAGATACAGTTTGTGGGGACGGCTTTCCCATCTGAGCTGGTTGCAAAGACCTTTGCTCCAGGACCTCTGATCTTTGAGCCCTTCTCCAAAACTCTTTCCGTTGGTTTCAGAGCATGGAGAGATGTAATAGGACTGCATGCAATTTTGGCTTCACGCGTGAGGAACTTTACAAACTGGCTGAAGCTGGGGAACATGTGAGTTTCTTCTTCTATTTCAATGACCTTTCTGTTCCATCTTGACGTCAACCAGTCTGGCAGTTTGGAGAGTATTTTCTGGTTCTCGTTGCAGTCATTTAGTACTTCAAGACCTCTGATTTGAGACATGGCAGATTCACAGCTGCGCAGGAAGTCGGCAAGTTCTTGAAGCTCCACACTGCCTTTGGAACTTATCTTGGGCCACGAGTCGATCTTGTCTCTGAAAGCCTTGGCGATTAGGAATGGATTGCCATCACCGTTCTTTTAGCATTTGCCATGCTGCATAATAGGCGGACTCAGAGCCCAGCAAGAAGTAACTTTCTATGGACCTTTTGGCAGCTCCCCCCACGTACTTGCGAATATAATCTCCTCTTCTGCAGGAATATTCTTTCTGTCAACGAGCGTCTGAAAGGACACCTTCCAGTCATTGAACCTCAGTGGGTCACCATTGAACACTGTGGGTTCAGGTAGAGGAATGTGATTCGCACTGATGGATTCTGCAAGTGCTCTGACAAGAGCTGATGTGCTGTCCTCAACTCTGTCTTCTTGCCTTGTTGGAGAACATTGTAATTCTAGTATTAGTGGAGAACGGTTCTGTGGTGAACTAGTTTGAGACTTAATTTCTCTCTTCACAGAGACACGACGATGTAGAAGCTCATTTATTTCTTCATCTGACCAGTTCCCCTTAGACACGTGACCTGATCCTTCACTCTGGTCATATACTTGTTGTCGTGCCTTGGCAGCGTTTAGCTTCTTAATAGTCTTCAGTCGCTCGAGTTCTCGGCGTTTGGCGTCTACCACTCTTTGTCTCTCTGCATTTTCAGTCTCGTTTGGCCTTTAACTCAGCAGCTTCAGCTTCCAGTTTCTGAAGCTCCTCAATACGACATTCTTGTTCCAGCATTACCTCTAAAGCAGCTTCGTTAGCGGCAACCTCAGCAGCTGCACTTTTCCTGCTTGCAGAGGATTTAGTGTGGTGAGAGGTAGTGCTTGTCTCATGTGAGGCTACCGACAGCCTGTCATCAAGTATTTGTTATTCAGGCCTTTGATCTTTAGTCCTTTTATCTAGAAGGTCCATTGCTTTCTTGACAATCGTCCGTCACTACTTCACAGGTGTCAGCTCTACGACGTGCTTCATTGTCAGGAACATCAATGTGTCTCCACTCATAATACACATCATTCAGTCTCTTAGAAGCATTGCATACTTGAGTGATATATTCATTCAGCTGCTCATCTGAGTACCTTCCAGTGTCTTCACGAAGTGCTTGTTTGGCCACTTTAATTGCATCCTTCCACTCGTCATAGCACACACTGAAACAATGTGCAACTCGTCTTAATTGCTCACCGTGCAGTTCTTTTCTGTCCTATTGCGGACTCTTTGGCCTCGTCATTGCTCTTCTGAGGTAGTCGGGTTGCTGACCGATGTGCCATCAGTCACTTGTGGCTGCGAGTCTGCGCCCTGCACACTTTCATACTTTCTGCTACTCTCAGACATCTTACTTGGTTTATGTTGCTCACTGCTGTCTTCTGAAGCAGTAAGTTCTCACTATAACTCCCTCTCGTATATAAAAGACAGCTTCGAGTTCTTTTTGTTACTGATCTGTTTATCTTAACTTGGCAGACCGTGAGAACTGTGTAAACAAAAACATAAACATACAGTGCATTTCTTAACAATAAATAAATATGCTCAAAATAATCTCCTCTGATCTCTTTTCACAACATGTTGCACCACTGCTAATAAACTTAATCACAAAACATATAAAACCTATAAGACTATTAAACAAATAAACGTTTAAACATCATCACAATAATCATTACAATATACATATATCTACCACCACTAGCAAATATATTCAATACTACAATACTGCAGCAAACACGTGGTTATATTAGCCGTAAGCTTCAATGCTGATAAACAAGGTACATAAATCAAATGCAAACTTCCGCAATGAAACAACACAAAAACGTCACCCCCATTACCTTATTAGCTGCATATACACGCGTGAGCGGTGGTTAGTAAGGCTTAAGAAACTTAACTATAACTTGGCTAGTCAACAGCTTAGAAAAACTGGCCTTTCCTAGCGGAGATTTTCGCCGGTGGTCCGTTACTAAAATGGGTCCGTGTGAAATGACACAGAACAATGTTCCGCCTCATTGATCACCATTAATAGGGAAGAACAAAAATACTTTGAGCTGAAATATTGCCACAGATGCAGTTACAGATACATTGCATAACATTTTGATACAACTCCATCCGTCCATTCCTCCGTCCGTCCCTCCCTCCCTCTGTTGGTCGGTCGGTCGGTCGGTCGGTCGGTCGGTCCGTCCGTCCGTCCGTCCGTCCGTCCGTCCGTCCGTCCATCCATCCATCCATCCATCCATCCATCCATCCATCTTCCACAGTAAATCAAAGAGAACATCAATAAAGACGTCAGGGAAGTGGGACCTGACGTCCACTGTGAGGGGCTGTTATGATTGTAATTCAGGATTACCATTCACATTGAAAGCAAAAACATTCACACACCCTAGTAAGAACCTCACACACAAGTGAAATGCTTATATACTTACAACTGAAATGTTGTGTTCTTGCACACACAACTGAAATGATTCTACACACACCAGTGAAACTTTTGTTAGTCAAAGTCAAAGTCAAAGTCAGCTTTATTGTCAATTTCTCCACATGCCAAAGACACACAAAGAAACCGAAATTTCGTTCCCCCCTATCCCACGGTGACAAGACATGGCTCACAACAGACAAACAAGTAAACAAGTATAACAAAAGCGTGCTGAATAAATAATGAATAAATAACACAACAATCAATCAATAAATAAATAAATAAATAAATAAATAAATAAATAAATAAATAAATAAATAAATAAATAGGAGGAGCAGAAAAAAAAGGAGCAAGTGCGCGTACAGCAGACATTCCCGAAAATAGCTCGGAATAGATTTAGCTGTCTTTGTTGAGACCGCAGGAACTCGTTTATTTACAGTAGCGTGCACCCACACTAGCTGAGCTCAAGTTAACGGTTTCGAACCAGATTCTGACACTCCTTGATGTCAAGGATTAAAGCTGTCTTCATTTAAAAAAGAACTGAACGGTTTAAAGTATGATTATGATAGAGAAACAAAAGAGATTTAAAGCATAAAAGATCAAAATAATCATTAATCGAAATTAAATGATTACAAAGTAGAAATTTAATGAATAAGCAAGAAAGAGAATTACAAGTTTCAGTTGTTCGAACAACTAACAATAATTTTCACTCACCATTCTCAATAGAGAAAAATGATTCAGTCTCGAAGTTCTCTCGATTGAAAACTCAAAAATATAGTAAAAAAGGGTAAGAGGCTAGAGGTCTAAAATGCGGTTTGGTGGAAACGTTGAGTGAACAGTTCTCCTTGTTCCAAAATACAAATTGTGTTTAAAAGAACAGGCTGGCCTAAACAATGGAGATGACGACTCCCTAAAAATGGCTCCTCTCTCCTGCACCGAGGTCTGCATCGCCTAGCCTGTCTTTAAGCTTAAAATTTGACTAAGTGCAATTTGAAGATAGTATAAATCCATCCTAAGAGACCTTGGGTTAATCTCAGAAAGGATGAAAACTATCTTTTTCTAATTGGCGTCCTCGACCCACAGGCAGAAGCCCGCGCGAGAGAGAGAGCGCTGCTCTTTGTCCGAACGAACCTTTTATACTAGTCCAGTTCGTGGGTACTATGCCTGCTTGGTCACGTTTTTTCCATGAAGTCATACATTGGTCTCAGATGACCCAAATGCTTCCAGAATAGACTGCACCTGCATCTCGGCCGGTCTCAACCGGATTCAACCAGATGAGGTGACCATGTTCTTACGGAAGTAACAATTTTCTCAGGGATGCTTCATTCTGTTTCCCACTTCCAAATCTTATCAACTGTCCATCAACGTGACATTTGCAAATGTTTTGTCTCTGACTTGTGTTCCGTCAAACAGCATTTTGTTTAGGCTTCAACTGGATGAACGTGACCGAGGTCACACTCATGTGTGGGATCTCAGTCTTCCACCACTTAGTATCACCATTAACCCTTTCCGCCTCCTTGTCTTTGCTCACATTTATACATTCGTGTGTAAATGGAACATCAATATTACATACTGATTAAACATTGTGACAATAATAACGCATAATTTCACAATAGTCAATTTAACACATAATCATAGCTATGATCGTGGATTCTCCTAGTTAGAAGATTAAAACACTCAAGCATCTTCAAAACGTATTTTGACAAGCTGGTGACCTCTAGGTCAAGTTCAAGCGTGGGATTGCAGTCTTCCACCTACGGTACCACTGTCAACCCCTTGTCCTTACTCAACTTTTAATACATCCATCCATCCATTTTCTGAACCGCTTAGTCCCCACGGGGGTCGCGGGCGTACTGGAGCCTATCCCAGCCGTCATCGGGCAGTAGGCGGGGGACACCCTGAATTGGTTGCCAGCCAATCGCAGGGCACACAGAGACAGACAACCAATCGCACTCACACTCACCTAGGGACAATTTGGAGTCTTCAATCAGCCTACCAAGCATGTTTTTGGAATGTGGGAGGAAAATGGAGTGCCCGGAGAAAACCCATGCTGGCCCGGGGAGAACATGCAAACTCCACACAGGGAAGGCCGGAGGTGGAATCGAACCCACACCCTCCTAACTGTGAGGCGGACGTGCTACCCAGTGCGCCACCGAGCCGTGTAATTCATGTGTAAATGAAACATCAGTGCTATGATGCTGCTCAAGTTGCTACTAACTATACAATATTGCAAAGCAGAATAAAATAAAGTATATTGCAGCTTACTCTAACTGTGGTTAACATGTCTCATTCTCATTACCTAACGATGAGCATGGGCTTTCCTAGTTAGAAAATTAAAATATTCAAGCAGTTTCAAAGTATGTTATAGCAAAACAAAATAATATAACATAATCCAAAACTGTGTGTTGCTGTGCTTCAGAACAAGTCTTCATCTAATCGATGACTTTTTAAACTATTAATTTACTATGTTAGGTCAATCTGACTTTGGCACCATCTTCTGGTGAAATTTGGAACAGGAATGGAGGTTTACTGGTTCAACCAACAAATTTCCCTTTACCAATTTAACGATAGTTTATTTTGAAGAACTAACTTTTAGGTAACCCCTACACAGGCCCTCTTCTTCAGGTCTTCCATGTCAAGCTTTGAATTTTGGAATTTCATTTTAGCCAATTCGTCTGGGCCGAATCCAATACACACTCACGCACCATATTTTACCATTCTATCTACCATGTAACTTGACAGTCCACAGGGAACAACCGTGAGCAGAGTGGCAGAGTGCAGAGGGCCCATGTGCGGCTCATCAGGCCCGTTAAAGGAGGGCTCTTAAGGAGCATGCTGTCAACTGCTCGTCGCCTGAGAGTCCCTTCAATGTGATCACCTTCACGGTTGTGCCTCTAGCTCCTTGATCTCGCTCATAGATCAAGTTTTGTGTATCCTGCTCGTAGGTCCCCTCCACCAATCACCGCCAAGATCCACCCCGTTCTGGCTGAACTCCTCACGCTCTGCCACTGCTGCCCCGCTCCGTGCTCCTGGCTCCAATCATCCCGCTCTACCTCCACCGTAGCTCCTCCAATAAACACTTCTCACTCATTCTGGACGTCTGAGTTGCTTTTTCTGCATGTGGGTCAAATCAATCGCTAAAACGATGACAGAACACTCAGGCCAATCAGACCCAGCAGAGCCACTCAGACGCGCCCTCGCAGAACAGCAATACCAACTCCAATCCCACGAGTCCACTCTCCAAGCCCTCCTGGAGCAGCAGCAGCGAACCAACGATCAACTGGAACAAATGACCAGATTGGTTCAAAACACCCAGGTCAGAGAAACCCCCCTTGCCGCCTGCTGGCGCCTCGAGCTCCTCAGTATCGCCGCCGTGTCTGCACTTTGGCGAGGTTCGTTCCCCTCATAGAAGTTATCCGGAGAAGGTGGCAATTGCGGAAGTTTCCTCCTGCAATGTTTGCTAGTTTTTAATCGGTCTCCTCAGTCTTTTTCCCACGACGGAGTTAAGATCTCGTTTATTTTGGGACTCCTCACGGGCAAGGCGCTGAGATGGGCAGAAGCCCGATTTTCTGACAGTAGGAATTTTGGTTGTTCTTACGATGAGTTTTTAAAGGAATTTAAGCAGACCTTTTCGACCGAGACCAATCAGACCGGTGTGACTCGCCGGTTGTGGGGGCTTAGGCAAGGGAACAACACCGTAGCAGATTTCTCTATTGATTTTCGTACGTTAGCAGCTGCGTCCGGGTGGGGCCCTGTAGCCTCGAAAATGTTTTTTTTTTTCAAGCCTTAAATGAGTCCTTAAAGGACGAACTGGCAGTCCTGGAAGAACCAGGGACTTTGGACAACCTGATTTCCCTGGCCATTAGGTTGGACAACCGAATTAGGGAAAGACAGAGAAGCTTCCAATGGGAGCGGACGGAGGAGAGATCACAGTTTTTTTAACCAGGCCCAGTCCGCCCAGGCGATCGCCTAGGCAGTCCTCTCCAGAACCCGATGCCATGCAGATTGGCCGGGCCTGACTCTTCCCGGAGGAGCTGCAGCGGCGCCGCGAGTCCCGACAGTGTCTGTACTGCGGCTCCCCGGATAATTTCATTGCCTACTGTCCAGTTCGGCCAAAAGAGCGGGTCCGACGGTATTGAGTGGAGGACCGCCGGACCAGCCGACAAGTGTTAAGTCTCCTCGCTTCTCCCTACCCGCCATGATGTCTGTGAACAACCATCACTACAAGCTATCTGCGCTGGTCGACTCGGGGTGCGAGAGAAACTTGATCGACCAGGAATTCGTCTCCTGAGCCAAAGTCGAGATGAAGCCTCTCCCTACACCTCTTGCTGTCTCTGCCCTGGATGGAAGAGGGCTCTCTAGCATAACCCAACGCACCAAACCCGTGGAGCTAATCATCTCTGGGAACCATCGTGAAATAATTTCCTTTTATGTCTTCCCCGTAAGACAGTCAGCCCTTGTACTTGGTTTCCCCTGGCTCCAGAGACACAACCCTCAGATCAACTGGTCAGAATGCCATATCGAGTCCTGGTCCACGACGTGCTTGTCCTCTTGTCTTCAGTCTACCGTGCCATCTCGCCCGCCCCTAGTAGCACCCGAGGAACCTGGTCCGATCGATCTTTCACAAGTGCCCAGAAAATACCATGACCTAAGACGGGTTTTTAACAAGAGCAAGGCTTCATCCTTACCGCCACATTACCCCTATGATTGCGCCATAGAGCTTCTTCCCGGAGCCTCGCTACCGTCCAGTAGACTCCACAATACCTCACGCACCGAGAGACAAGCAATGGAGACTTACATTAATGAATCACTGACCGCTGGCATCATTCGCCCATTCTCCTCACCCCTGGGGGCAGGTTTCTTCTTTGTTGGCAAGAAGGATAAGACTCTCCGCCCTTGGATTGACTACCATGGCCTCAACCTCATCACCGTCAAAAACAGGTATCCTCTTCCCCTCCTCTCATCAGCATTTGAACCAGTCCAGGACTCCACCATCTTCACCAAGCTCGACCTCCGTAATGCACATCATCTGGTCAGGATCCGCCAGGGAGATGAGTGGAAGACCGCTTGCAAGACCCCGCTAGGCCACTTCGAGCACCTTGTCATGCCCTTTGGGCTTTGCAACGCCCCCGCAGTTTTTCAAGCCCTAGTCAACAATGTCCTTCGGGACTCCCTCAACATATTCGTCTTTGTCTACCATGATGACATCCTCATCTATTCACGGAACCTCTCCGAACATCGCCATCATGTCCGCCTGGTGCTGCAGCGTCTCCTGGAAAATCGCTTATTTGTCAAGGCTGAGTAGTGCAAGTTCCACAAACAATCCGTCACATTCTTGGGATTCATTCTCGAGGGAGGTCAAGTTCGGCCTGACCCCGATAAGATCAAGGCCGTCCTGGACTGGCCTGTTCCTGAGAACCGCAACCAGGTCCAACGCTTCCTCAGGTTTGCTAACTTTTACCGCCGATTCATCCGCAACTACAGTCAGACAGCCGCTCCCCTAGCAGCCTTGACCTCTACCAAGACAACATTCACCTGGACTCAAGAAGCTAACACGTTCATCACTTTAAAGGAGAAGTTCTCACAGGCACTAATCCTCATTCATCCGGATCCCTGCAACCAATTTACCCTGGAGGTCGACGCTTCCGACACAGGAGTAGGGGCTATCTTGTCACAGCGCTCGGACTCTGATGGGAAGCTTCACCCCTGTGCCTTTTTCTCCCGACGTCTGTCATCCGCAGAGAGGAATTATGATGTCGGTGACCGGGAACTTTTGGCCATTAAGTTGGCGCTTGAGGAGTAGCGTCACTGGCTGGAGGGCACTGAGCAACTCGTGCTGGTCTGGACTGACCACAAGAATCTGTCGTATCTACAGTCCGCCAAACGCCTGAATCCTCGACAGTCTCGATGGTCCTTGTTTTTCTCTCGTTTTAATTTGTCCATTTCTTATCGCCCAGGCTCGAAGCCAGACGCCTTGTCCCGCCAATTCGCTCCCGGCGAGTCAGTGGAGGGACCAGCTCCCATCCTTCCCCCCAGTTGCACCATAGGCTCCCTCTCCTGGGATATCGAGGGGCTCGTTGCTCAGGCTCAGCTACGGGTACCTGATCCAGGCACGGGGCCACGAGGAAGGACCGTGGAATACGTCAGGGAATACGTTCTCGCCTGTCCTATCTGCGCTCGCAACAAGTCCTCCCATAGCCCCTGCTGGTCTTCTACAGCCTCTCGCCAAACCCAACCGTCCCTGGTCCCATATTACATTAGATTTTGTGACAGGCCTGCCCGTCTCACAGGGAATGACCACCATCCTCACCATCGTCGACCGCTTCTCCAAGTCATGGCATCTTGTACCGCTCAGAAAGCTCCCCTCTGCGTTCCAGACAGCTCAGCTTCTTGTCAAACACGTATTCCGTCTCCATGGTATCCCACAGAAGATCCCGTCCAATCGAGGTCCCCAGTTCATATCCCAGGTGTGGAAACAGTTCTGTTCAGCGCTCGATGCGAAGATCTCCCTGACATCGGGCTACCATCCCCAGACGAACGGGCAGACCAAGTGCTTGAACCAGGAGCTCAAGGCCGTGCACAGATGTCTCTGCTCCGATAACCCGTCCGAGTGGAACAAGTTTCTTCCCTGGGTAGAGTATGCCCACAATTCTCATGTCTCCTCTCCCTGTTCGCTGCTGTTTCCAGCCGATGAGAAGGAGATCGCGGTCACGTCTGTTCGCCAATATGTACAACGCTGCAAGAACGTTTGGTCCGACGCTGTCAAGGCCCTTCACCGGTCCATCGAACAGAACCGCAAGTATGCCAACCAACGGCGCACGCCTGCCCCACTTTATTCTCCAGGTCAGAAGGTCTGGCTTTCCTCTCGAGACATCCCCCTCAAGTCCGTGTCCCGGAAATTGGCTCCCCGCTTCATCAGGCCGTATGAGATCCTGGCAGTGATTAGTCCCTCGGCGGTCCGTCTCCGTCTTCTTCCGGGCCTCCGAGTCCATCCCACTTTCTTCCACTCCTTCCCCCGGCCGAGCCCATGCCTCCTGCCCGGGATCTTGATGGCGACCCGGTCTACCCGGTCCGACGGATCGTGGACGCCCGTCGGCGGGGCCGTGGGTGGCAGTACCTCGTCAACTGGTAGGGCTACGGTCCCGAGGACTGGTCGTGGGTGCCCCGTTCCTACATCTGCGACCCTACCCTCATCTCGGACTACTGGTCGTCACTCCCGTTTTCCTCTTCTGGGCCGCCGGGGGCGGCCGTTGAGGGGGGGGGGCGGGTGTCAGAGTCCGGGGTGGCATACTTCTTTCGTCCACAGGGAACAACCGTAAGCAGAGTGGCAGAGTGCAGAGGGCCCAGGTGCGGCTCATCAGGCTCGTTAAAGGAGGGCTCTTAAGGAGCATGCTGTCAACTGCTCGTCACCTGAGTGTCCCTACAGTGTGATCACCTCCACGGTTGTGCCTCTAGCGCCTTGATCTCGCTCATAGCTCTCTTCTTGCTCATCAAGTTCCTCCTCCGGTCTGCAGTAAGATCTCCGCCACAGCCACGTTGAATTCTCTGACCAAGTCTTGTGTATCCTGCTCGTAGGTTCCCTCCACCGATCACCGCCAAGATCCACCCCGTTCTGGCTGAACTCCTCACGCTCCGCCACTGCTGCCCTGCTCCGTGCTCCTGTCTCCGATCATCCCGCTCTACCTCCACCGCAGCTCCTCCAATAAACACTTCTCACTCATTCTGGACGTCTGATTTGGTTTTTCTGCATGTGGGTCGAATCAATCGCTAAAACGATGACACGTGCAGGTTTTTTTCTTTTTAGTTCTTTCTATCTATTTTTATTGCGATTTTGAAAATGGGAGGGAAAGTCAAAAATTTTGCAGGAGTCTATTTCTGTGAAGCCGTGGAGCTGTGTTTGGAAATTTAATATTTCAATGTTTTAGAATGATAGGTTTGAACTGATAAATTATATTACCAAAATAACAAAATAAAAAGCGTTTCAGTATTATAGAGGAGATAAATATTGATGTATTTACCAATTGATCCATACTAACTGTAGCTAGCTCGAATGTAATACATTTTGTGAATTGACATCTTGGACCTAACTGTGACTTCTACAGACCATTTTATAAAATGCCAGATTGCTAACAAGGTAATCTCTGATCTTTTTGACGTCACACATCCATCATTGTCAGCCGTGTCCAGGAGGAATTAGAGAAACTACATCACAGAGACTGGAAGGGAAAACTCCATAAGCAGTGGTGATAAAGTTTGGCAGATGCCAGTTGAATTAAACATCTGCTACCACCAATCTCAGTGCATATAAGGTGGACGTGCCACGAGAGGGGTTGCAGTGTGGAATTGGCCACACCCATATGAGCGTGTGAATATTGATGTAATTGGTGTGAATGTGTAAGGGACGGGCCCCAGGAATGAAACTTAATTGGGGGGACCGACAAGCCCTTTTATGCCCTTAGGATGCAATGAGACCTGATCAACCTGAGCTCTCATTGCACTCATGGGGACTGATTTCATATTTTCCTGTTTGGAAATGCAATTGACCGAATAAATCATCCATTCTGAGAATGAATATTTATTATTATACCCAAAAGTGAGTGTTTTGGAGGGAAGGTCATTTACTCCAGTGGTCTCCAACCTTTTTCGCGCCATTGACCGGTTACGTGTCAGAAATATTTTTGCGGACCGGCCATTATATAAATAAATAATACCTTTATATAAATAAATAATACATTTATAATTCACTCCGGTGAACATCCAGGGATTGGACATTGAGGTAGTGGAGAACTACAAATTCCTGGGTGTTCGCCTTAACAACAAACTTGACTGGACTGATCACACCCACACCCTGTACAAGAAGGGCCATAGTCGCCTCCACCTGCTGAGGAGACTGAGGTCTTTCGGTGTGTGCAGGGCTCTCCTTCGGACCTTCTATGACTCTGTGGTGGCCTCAGCCATGCTCTACGCTGTGGTCTGCTGGGGTGAGGGCAGTACGGACCAGGACAGGGAGAGACTAAATAGGAGAGCGAGCTCTGTCCTGGGCTGTCTTCTGCACTCCATAGAGGTTGTGGGTGAGTGGAGGACGTTAATTAAGCTGAAATCCATCATGGACAACGCCTCTCACCCCCTCCATGACATTGTGCGGTCTATGAGCAGCTCCTTCAGCAACAGACTATTACACCCACGGTGTAGGAAGGAGAGATTCCGCAGGTCCTTCATTCCCACTGCTGTCAGACTCTAACACATGTGTGATCATGTGTTTCGTCTCTACCGCTACTAGTGGCACTTGTCTTTGTCCTCGTCTGTTATTAATCCATTTTTACATTTGGCACTTGTCTCTTGTATTCTTGCACTCTTGTACGCTGCTGTGACAAATAAATTTCCCCGCTGTGGGGAAATCATCATCATGTTCTACAGGCTACTTCCCCAACAGTGAATAGAGATAATGAGTATTTGGGAAATCACAACGGCTATTGCCATTATTTGGAGCTCGCTCTTGTGGGAATCAAACGGGAAGGCCATTTCAACCAATTATTGTTGACATCAATGTTTGCATCAGGTTCAAACCGTTTTTTGAGAAGAATAAAAAGGGGCGGGCTTTAGTGTAGACCCGTAATATGGTAGTCTAATGAATTAAAAGCATACTCGGGTATATCTATTTATGTCTGGGTTGAGAAGTGGGTTTGGTAAGTGGAAAGGGGTAGTCAATAGCGTAATTTTTCAGGTGGGGTGGTATTTGGAGTGTTTGTGTTTTGTGGTTGTTGTGTTCCTTGCATTAGAGTCTTGACCGTCAGGACTGTTGAGCATGCTGGCGGTTCCTAGGTTGGACAACGTTGTTAGATAAGTCAGATTTAGGGTCCACGAAGACTGATTGGTATATAGCTGTTTTGCTGGCTCATGTGCTTCACAGGTTTCATCGTTCACACCGGGTACATCAATAAATAACACACACACACTACATTATAGGCACATTTTTGTTGTACGTATTAAATTTTTCCATTCTGTACTGCACCATAAAATTTGTTCTTTCTGGCATTTACCAATACTCACACAACATTAACCTACTACGGCAGACTTAATACATTTTAGATTTAATAAATTTCAAACCACAAATAACAATCCTTGTACAGTCAAACCTCGGTTTGCGAACGTTCCGATTCTCGAACAAATCGGAATTCGAACGAAAAATTCTAGCTTTTTTTTGCTTCGGTTGTCGAACAAATTTTGGAGGTCGAACCTCGCGAGATGAGCCGAGAGGACCCGAGAAAACCCGACCGCGCGGCCCGGATGCCAACTGACTCCGTTGTTATTGTATTTTCGTTACTTTGAGGATTTTATTAACCCCTAATCATGCCTCCAAAGAAAGCAAGTGGGAGCAGTAAAGCCATCCTAAAACACAAAGACGCTCTTAAAGCAATGCGACTATCAGGGACAGTGATAGGGTGACCAAATGCAGCACGATCCTTTATTGAAAAGGGGAAAAAGGGAAGCGGGACGCTGGACTCGCGATCTGGCTGGCGTAGCTGAGCTGAAGAATGCAGCGCTTAGTCGTGGTCGGGGCGAGCAAGTAGTCGGGGCAGGCGGCGATCAGAGCGTGGTCAGGGACGGGCCAGTAATCGGGGCAGGCGGCGTTCGGAGCGTGGTCAGGGACGTGCCAGTAGTCGGGGCAGGCGGCGATCGGAGCGTGGTTAGGGACGAGCCAGTAGTCGGGGCAGGCGGCGGTCGAAGCGTGGTCAGGGACGAGCCAGTAGTCGGGGCAGGCGGCGATCGAGACGTGGTTAGTCAGTTTACTTAAACGATTGGCAACGGAAAAAAGGCACAGGCTGTTAGGCTAAACACGCAGGAAGTAATGGGTAGCATACAGGAACAAACTGACAAGGGAGTGACTGGATGACAGGGTATAAATAGAAAGCCTGACAGGTGTGGGTGATTCAGTCGATTGGGGCGTGGCCGAGCGGCAGGTGACGCCGGAACGTGACAGCGACAGTGAGCGCCCGGCACGCTGCGGTTGCACGATCGGACCAAATTAAGCCCTCTGCGCACTGAGGTCCACTTAAATTTTGGAAAGTACATCAGGACTTTAAAAATATTTTCTAAATTTCAGCGACGGCTCTGTCACCATAATACGACCAGTGTGGTGCAGTTGCGCGGTCGGCGGCGCGCTAGGGTTATGCGTTCGGCGGTGCGCTGCAGTTGTGCGATCGGACAAAAATGTGCAAAAGAAAAATGCTAAAAAAGGCTTTTTTTTTCTTGGAACGGATTAATTTTTTTTCGATTATTTGTAATGGGAAAAATAGATTCGAAATTCAAATGATTCACTTCTCGAACCGCCTTCTGGAACGGATTGTGGTTGAAAACCGAGGTTTGACTGTACTCAGAAATTTTAACAGCGACAGCATCATGTCTGGACACTGTCGCTTGAAGAGCAGATATAGTTCTTGTGTAGTCATCAAGCACTCGATAAAGACTTTCCTGGTCAAAATTATTGGGCTCATTTTTCTGAAGCGAGTCAATACACTGCAAAGCGCTGGTGAACATTTTTATATATTACATATTTATTTATATAATATAAATATATTTATTACATCCCCTTCATTACCTTGCACATCATCAAATAATGTTTGCACTAATAAACAAAAAAGAACAAACGAAGATTCATTTTAAGCACTGTTACTCTAGTGTTCCCCCTGGCGATTATCCACCATGTGCTGCATGTGCATCCTTAGAATGCTCCAAAGAAAAATAGCCCACACTGCCTCATTTTAGCTGCTTTCCTGTTAAACTGAAACGCCTTCCTGTTCAATTAAAATCTCAGTAGTATGATTAAGAGGGTTTCAGCAGTGTGTGTGAAATTATTTTACTTGTGTGTAAAAGCATACATGTAATTTTTAGCATATCCAGTGCAGTGTTGAACAAGTCAAGTCAAGACGAGTTTATTTGTATAGCCCTAAATCACAAACAGTCTCAAAGGGCTTCACATAGACAAAAATTGACAATTATTCTCAAAGCATCCCCTGATCTTAAGTTAAAGTCCCAAAAGTTAAAGTCCCAATGATCATCGTCACACACACATCTGGGTGTGGTGAAATTTGTCCTCTGCATTTAACCCATCCCCATGTGATTTTGATCCATCCCCTGGGGGAGAGGGGAGCAGTGAGCAGCAGCGGTGCCGCGCTCGGGAATCATTTGGTAAGCTCCCAAAAGGGCAAGGAAAAACTCAAAAACCCCTGCCAGGGAAAAATGAGAAACCTTGAGAAGGGACCACAGATGGAAGGATCCCCCTTTCAGGATCACCAGGTTGTAATGGATGCAGAGAGGGCACAAGTAATACATAATATGAAAATCAATGAAAAAATGGATGTCGGAGGTGCCCTCGATTGTCCTAGCAGTGTCTTCAAGGAGGTTGGAGTTTCCTCATCTTGAATTGGTCCCCGAGAATCCAGCTAGCCGCTATCAGCTTTTGCGCCACCTAACCCCCTCCCCAGCCAGGGAGGGGGTGGGGAGAGAGAACAAAACAAACTCCGGCCGAATCGGCCACTACAAGTTAGTTAAAGGCCATCTCATAGAAATGTGTCTTCAAACGTGTCTTAAATGTTTCTACTGAGGTAGTAGTTCTAATATCCATTGGTAGGGCATTCCAAAGCTCTGGAGCCCGGATAGAGAATGCTCTAGAACCTGCAGACATTTTCTTGGCCCTCGGTGTAACTAAAAGACTAGCGTTTTGCGAACGAAGGTTATGAGACGGAACATAAGGAACGACTAGGTCGATGAGATATGAAGGCGCTAAGCCATGCAGTGATTTATAGGTTAGTAGAAGAACCTTGAAGTCACATCTTAAATGGACCGGGAGCCAATGTAAGTTGGCTAATATTGGGGTAATGTGATCAAATTTTCTTGTCCGTGAGAGCAGCCTCGCAGCAGCATTTTGTACTAACTGTAGACTTTTCATGAGGGACTTAGGAAGACCAGAGAATAGGGGTGCAGATATGAAAGGAGCAACTGTCAGAACAAATTAAAACTTTGGAATGGACGCACTTTCCTAAACGATTTTCATCTCATTTCTATTCGTCACTGTGCCCATTGCTGGGTGTAACAATAATTTATTCAAGGAGCCCAAAGATCTCGCGGTGTTACCATACAGACATCTTGCGTTCAATTTAGTCTGCTTTCACACAATCTGTTCTTTAACAATAGACAGAATCGATTAATTCAAATTCCTCTGATCACCCAGAGCAGATTTTCGACGACAGGCGGCTCAAGGGAGCCTCGCGTGCCAAGCCTGCGGTCTCTCTCTCTCTCTCTCTCTCTTTCTCTCTCTCTCTCTCTCTCTCTCTCTTCCCTGGGCTCTCTTGACGTATTGTGCGTCATCCCCACCGCTACCGTTTTGTTATTTTTCTCCGTGGAGGAAACATGGCAACTCCCGCCGCGGTCAATTCGTCCGGTAAGTCAGCACCCTCTATTCACATCTCGGACGAACCCAACGTGTTAAGCCCTCGTTTGGACACGAGAATTCAATATTATGCAGTTTGCCGAGTCTGTGAAATAAAAAGAGGGCTAAACCCGCCGCCAGGCCGCCACAGCCTAGCTCCAGCATCCATCCCCTTCCCCCATACTGTGCGGTCGTTCGCAGCAGTGCTGTTCTGTACAGCTTTGCTAACTTCTCTTTGTCAGAATGAGTTGACCGATGTGTAAATAAAGCGTCGATATTGAAGTACGGTGTCCTTTTGTTAATCCCTCACATCATTTTTGCTGGCACATTGCTTTCTTCACTCTCAGTGACACAAAGATCATTTTGCGTATTGTCCTACTGCACTGCACTTGTTCTGCGTATCATCCACGATTTACAGAAATGTAAACTAGTAGCCTACTGGCCTAGCCCTATTTATTTACCTTCTCGCCTGTTGATTCCAAAATTCGTAGAGTGAAAAATGATTCCATCGCTCATACCGCTCCCCAGAGCAGTCGGTATGTATATAAAACCGTATTTAAGAAATGAAATACTGTAATCGCTTTGTTAAAACTAAAGACACGCACGATAGCACTATTCACACCACAGCATATTTTTAGCCATTCTTAAAATCTGTGAATAGTAACCAATAGTAATCCTGTTACCAAACCACAATATGAATAATTAGTAAACTTAATACTGCTTTGTTAGTATCTGATGGTTAAAGTAAAGAAGGCATTGTAAAGAATTTAAACACTACAGCGAACATTAGTTCTATTTATCTAGCAACCGAAAAAAAATATTAAATTGTCACTATTTTGATTTTGTAGTATTCTCTAAAATAAGATATGTGGTTGAATTTGCCATTGTGGTAAAAAATCATCAATTGTAAGGAAAAAAAAAACTAGTCAACAATATAAAAAAAATCCCTAATTCCAAATCTGCCGTTTTCTTAATAACAGTATAACAACAAGATAAAATATTTAGTCATGTTTATGAATTAAAGGTTAGGGTCAGCAACAGGCATATTTTTTTTAAATGAAAGATCCGTATAAATTATACTGCACGATGAAATTTGGATTAAGCTTTTATTGTTCTTTTTAAAAATATATTAATGCTTATGGTGCAATGGTGCACCAAAAATCATTGTCTGATACATACCTTTTATTAAGGCCGTACTTCTTTTCCATGGTAAGGATACAGTAAGGAAACAAAATGCGCAATTGGTTATGTTTTGTGTATACAGTAAAATGTTGTATGACAAATGTAAAACAAAAACAGATGAAATATATTATTTTTATGAATCTGCAACAGCAATTGTTTGCCTTTGTTTTAGGAAGAATGCATACAAGTGTAACAATTTGAGTTTTCCTTAATCATTTTAATGCATTTGCTTTTCTTCCTTTGGCTGAATCTGAAGATCCCAGGAGATGCTGCTTGAAGTTGTCTATGTAGATGCTATGTTTTTTCCTTTTCCATGACGTCTGCTAGCCGGTGGCTGAGCTGCACTGTGTTTGTTTACATGTGGCAAGAGCCTGCAGGTTCACACGTAATCTCCCTTACCTTCTGCTTTCACATGTTTCATGCAGTGGCGTGCCGTGATATATCCGGGCTGTGGGCCTTGACTCTGACCTTTGTGGTACATTTACACGAGGGTTGGATTTGAAATCAAATTCAAGTTGACCTTGCAATGTAGTAAAAAGGAATTTTCAAATGGCAAAGGCTGCAATTTGGAGAAGAAAAACTGGGTCAGTATTGGGTCAGTAAATTGAGTCATTTGGGTCAGTTTTGGTTACATAGCTTGAGTGAAAACCAGAGATTAGTTTGTATTATTGTAATCTGATTCATGAGTTACTGATTTATACCTACGCCTACGCAATAGATATTATACACTTGTATTTGTTAAAAATCATTCAGCCCTAATCAAGGTTCAAAATAATAGTGATCCCTCGCTTTTTGCAGGAGATGCATTCCAGAACCACCCGCGAAAAATTAAAACCTACAAAATAGAAACAGTATATAAATTATTTAGAAATTTAAACACCACTGTGTTTAAATTTCCAACATGTAGTGTTTCTTGTTGGCCGCTAGAGGGATGATAATTTCCGTCTTTTTTTTCTGTCGAAAGTATCGTTTTCGTGAATCGTGTAAATCCGTTGAGACGGATTTACACGATTCACGAAAACGATACTTTCGACAGAAAAAAAAGACGGAAATTATCATCCCTCTAGCGGCCAACAAGAAACACTACATGTTGGAAATTTAAACACATCTCCTTGAATTTGAATATATATATATATATATATGTGGGTGGGGGGGTATAGAAGCGGGCAATGTTAGCCTCGGCGACTCGTGAGCATTCGCCCCCCCCCCGCCACGACGGCATCTTTTGGCACATCTCAAGGCAAAATTAGTTAAGCTGTGAGTACGGAAATCGGCTTGCCTCTGTAAACCTAACTCACTGTCAGCAGTGATGCGACAACATCCGCCTTATTTTCGGCAGCATTTTGGCGCTACTATTGTCACATCATTTCCACTTGTTAACTAAACTTACGCGGAGAACTAGTGTTTGTACACTGCCACAATGTAAATTTGCGATTGGGTTTTCATGACTTGTAGAAGAGTTATTTAGTTAGATAGATCTAGTTCCTACTCAGCAAAGGTTTTCGCCATCATGAGGATCGTGCCAGGGAAATAGACAAGCTGAACGGGATCAAGAACTGCTTCAGATGGGCATGGCTCAAGAGCACCGTCATTGTACAACTTGGAACACAGTCCGTAACCACGTGAACATATCATAAAGTACATAAAGTAGATGTCCCGGGGAAGGTTTTGTGTATTTTGATCAGCTATGGAGGTCGCGGCGCTAGGAACATTAAGAAGCACATTGAAACAAAAAAAACACAGAGGTACTTTTTTACTTTTACAAGCATGTAATGTCACATATAAGCTAATGTTACGCTAGTGTCATGATATTGTCATATTGTTAAAGAATAAATCTTCAATGATATTGTTAGGTTCAAAATCAGCAAAAGGATCAGCAGACAAAACCAGTGAGGCAGAATGTTGAGTCTTTTCTCGCGAGGAGTGCATTCAGACTTACAGCAATCCGACTACACTAAAGGTCTGTTTACACTCCTCTCTTTTTATTTAGGAATGCCCTACCTACAATGTGAGACTAGCCCCTGATAGGTGTGGGGGGGGGGGGGGGGAAGCGTGGGCTTTGTCTGATGAGAGAAGAAGGGAGATTCTATGTGAAACTAGAAGTCGCAGCCAGGATGCCATGAGAAACGGAAAGAGTGCAAGGACAAAATGCTATGTGAAACAAAAAGAAGTCATGTGAAAAGAGTGCAAAGACAAAATGACATGTGCAGACATCAACAAAATAGACTGAGCTATCAACAACTTTCTTGGATTCCCAGAGGTGTAGAAGGTCAGGAAGCTCCAGACAGCATCGTTTGACTTGTTGTGGACTGGGTGATGTCTGCAAGGCGAAACAGCAAGCATTCTGTGCAATAACTTTATTAATAAGTACTCATTAGGGAACGCATGATAACATATATATACAATGTATCTAACAATTCCCCCCTGTTTTATCATAAGTTCCCGGAGACCAACTCATCACCCATATGGCCACTTCAAAAAGATTTTCAGCCAAGGGATCACATTTCACAAGAACTAACTTACACTCAGGAGGAAACTGAGTCATAATCGGCAAAGCTAGGGTCAGGAAACAAACCGGACAGGTTTACCACAATAGAGTCGCCGACCGGGTCGTTACTAGAGAAGGAATCCCCGTCGATCGAAAGGTCATCCCTTTGGAGCAACGGGAAAGTCTCAGCTGGTGGAGAGATAGCAGTTGTAATTAGCCTGTTAATTAGGGATCGGAGACAAGGGATGCAACATCCACACAAGGTCAAAATGGCAGAGAAAACGGCAATGGAGACCAGGGCAGAGGAAACCAGGGTGCGGTACTTTCCGAACACGTTCAACCAGTCGGTCCAAACCTCTGTGTTCACCCCACTGTGTTCCTTCATCTTCCCGTTCAAGGTCCGCAGGCCCTGGGACAGGCTTCCGCCGGCTGCAGTATTATTTGGAATAAACGTGCAACATTGCTCACCGAACATGGCGCAGACACCGCCCTCTTTTGAGAGTAGCATGTCAAGGGCCATTCGATTCTGGAAAGCCATGAGGGAAGTAGCGGCCAGTTGGGAGTGGACCGCCTTGAAACCCGCCTCGGACCAGTTTCCAAGCCTCTGCACGTTGTAATGGACGTAGTTAACCACCAACACAGGGCGGATTCAAAACCAGCTGCTATCTGATTCATCAGCTTATACTCATCCGGTACTCCTCTAGGAACACCAATGGCGTCTATGTAAGTTGGATTAGCTGCGCCCCGCCATTCGGCGTTTCGTTTCGTTCTCGGCCAGAATACGGGCACTACGGACTTAGCAAAAGATGTCAGATCATAAGAGGACATTGGTATCAAATGAACAGGTAGCAATAGGGTACCAAAGCGCAAATTCCAGAGCTGTTTAAAGGCAACCTATCATAAAGTTTGTTACTATTACACCAAAACCAAACATCACTACGAGCAATGGGCAAAAAAGGGGCAGTGACATTGGTCATGGACCCACACCATGGAGGAGGTAGGGCGCCGAGCTTCTCACCGGTACCAGGTAATCTAATACATGTAAAATTACCCTTAGCTACATCGGACGAAAAAAGGGGTTTATATTTTGTCATAGAGGCAACAGGGTAAACCTTATCCCATTTAAAACAATCATGAGTGGGTGAAATGGATGAGTTCAACATTAAAACAACAGCACACTTAGGAACTATATTTGCAGGTATGATTTTCAAAAGAGGTCTTGGACCCATGCATGCAATGCAACTGGTGTCAGCCATCTTTGCGGCTTGCTCAGCCATAAGAAGCCAGTTGTTGGTTTGGCCGCTTATCCCTGTGGAGGCTACAAAATAGCTGTCTACATCAGTGAGGAGCATACTTGTGATTTTTGCTCCTGCTGACAGGATGTAATTATTTGTAACGGGACGGTCTGCGACCGACATTGTTTCATTAAGGCAAATAGCAATAGGAAAGCGAGGATCGATTCCAGAGGACCAAGTCCACAGTTGAAAACCCCAACAAGAAGTGTTAAACAAGGTGGCATTTGGAGGACGAATTTGACCATCAGGGAGTGTAAGAGTCAAAAGGAGGCTTGTGCCTTGATTTTTCCAAGTCACTCGTTTAGCAAAGAACACAGCCTCTTCACTGGAACCAGAGGGCCAATACTCCCGCATTTGTGTGGTGACAAGGGTGCCCCAGCCGGTGCTAACCGGGTGGCCAGTCAAATACCACCAATACCCGAGCCATTTATCTCCAGTAGTGGGGTGACCATTATGAAACCCTTTCAAACTTTTCATAGGTAATATAATAGAAGAAGATGTATTAGGAGCCACAGTAAACATTAATGAGTTATTATAAGTCCAAGACAAAAGCCATGGCACGCAAGTATAGGTTTCTGGAATACAAACAACATGATCAAAAGGGGATTTTGTATTGCGCTTATGTCTAGGAATTTTTCCCCATGAGCCATATTGATTAGAATCAGCGTTGGTAGTTGCCTGAGAGAAGAATGTTCGAGGCTCATGGTACTCTATCCATACAAATAAAATAACCCCCGAAAAAAATATAATGGTAACACAAACCAGCAAAAGCAACCAAAAACACATGGTAGACTTTGCGCAGGCTACAGCCTGATTAAAGTTCTCACCAAATGACTCTCTAATGCTCATGTTTTTGGATCTCCTCAGAGTCAACATCCTGAGCTTCGGGTTGGTGTCTTGGAAATTGGCTTCTGCTAGCTTTCGTGTCAACCCTGGATCTTGGCACCAGGATCAGGCACTATTACCAGACTTTGCTCACCTTCCGTACTTAGGTTGGGTCTGCGGAGATCACCTTTTTACAATAAGATAAATGCAGAAAACACAATATTCTTTCCTTTCACATTTATGTAATAGGATATAATCCATATGTATTGCCTGAAACGGATACAATGGAGTCGGGAATTTCCCTCTCTGAGGTCCTAAATTGCCTTGTGGGTTATGTTTAGCACAGATCGAAATTGTTGTGAAAAAGCTGCAAAGCTGTATGTTGTATAAATAGCTTCAACTTGTTTCACCATACCCCCCGTCGAGACATGGGTGACCCCATGACTCGAAATAGCAGCCCATTTGAACATTTTACGAGGCAAGACAGGTTTGCCCAAAGGTCACACAAAAAGACCAACAGTGTTTTTAGTTGCACCCCGTTTTTCCTAAGAGAGCCGTTCCTGGGAGGGGCTCTGAGACTGCATGTCAAGCAACACATCAGGGGAGATGTGTGACATCGAATCATGAGCTGTGAGAGACGAGAGGACATGGAGCAGGCCCTCTGCAGCGGCCTTAGCGGATTTGTCAGCAAAAGCATCACAGAGAGAAACAGGATCAGAGCTCGCAGTGTGAGCAGCACACTTGCAAACCGCTACCTTTAAAGGTAGCTGGACAGCGTCCAAAAGTTGAGTCAGTAATGTGGAATGGGTGACGGGCTTCCCTGCAGAAGTTATCATTCCACGGTTGCTCCACTGCTGAGCAAAAACGTGCACTGTAGCAAAAGCATACTGACTATCAGTCCAGATAGTGACGGATTTGTTTGCAAACAATTTGCAGGCCCCAGTCAAAGCAATGAGCTCAGCGGTCTCCGCAGACATATTGGATGGCAGTTTAGCACGTCCGCAGTAACAATGGCATACCCAGTAAGGGTCACACCAGATTCATTTTTCTTAGAAGACCCATCAACAAAAACCAAATGACCATCTGGCAGAGGCGTATCTTCCAAATCAGGCCGAGCCTTTGCAATTTGTTGGGCAGCATCGACACAATCATGGAATTCGCCGTCGTCAGGAAGGGGAATGAGAGTGGCAGGATTGAGTGTCTCGCATCTTTCAACGGTCAGGTGCGGCTGAGACAGCAACGTAGCCATGCAGGAAAGATGACATGCAGGCGACAGAAAAGTCACTCACTCACAATATGAGGCGCTCACACATCTACTCGGGTATGACAGTCATACCGGCCCTCCAAAAGAAGCCATGACTACACTGCGGCCCGCGAATAAATGAGTTTGACACCCCTGGCACAAGGGATAGCCTTCTCATAGATCAATCACGTATCCGAAATCATGCTTTTCCTCCTTTGAAGCGACTATGTACTTCAAACCCAAACGGGACCATTTTATAGGGAAAAAATGTGTCGAATTTATTCGTTGTCGACATAATACTGGTCGCAAATTTGCATGTAGAGCATTTTTGAGTTGTTGATCATAGACATCAGTTGAACACTCTTTCTGGTCTGTGTCTAAAGTCTTCAAACAACTTATCTTGTTTTTGTTTAGTTCGGCCAATGTCTGTGTAATTTGCTCTACGTTCGGATTTTATTTTTATCCTGCCCAATAGTTGGTCAATTTGTATTTGTAATGGCACCCCGTTATATTCCAATGGACGGCCCTGGAGATCAAAAGGACTCCAGGTGCCTTTAACGCTTGCCCAATGTTTGGTTAAGGATGCCATGAAAACCTGTTGTACTTCATCACCTCTCAAATTATAGGAAGCAATGAGTTGTTTAATTCGGGGTACAAAGACAGAAAGGATGGTTCACTTTGCCGTGCCACAACATCTGTCTCTGTAATTTGATCATTTTTCTCATTTTCATTCATCACATTCTCAGCTGCGGGTCTTAAGCGAGCTCGCGCTGACACTGTCATCATCTTCCTGTCTGTGCAACAGCAAGTTCTTTTTTATCTTTTCTTCGTCCTCCTTATCTTTCAATTCTCCTCTCATCTGGGAAAATGAGAATGTAATTTTGCTTTTTAATTTTTAATTTTAAGTCTTGCAAAATTGCTATATCCTTACTGCACCGAGATAAACTGTTAAACATATCTTTAAAAATAAACAAACAAAAACAATCTATGCTCTTCAAAATGGGACCCAAATGTCAGATTACAAATCAAACCTCCTCCTTCACTCTCACATTTTTTAATAGAACAGTCTACTTAGCTAGACACCGTCATATCATACTAGATAATGGCCTGCAAATTAAATATAATGTTGTTGCTGTGGTCCCTCAAAACATGTGACTAGAATTTGGACAATTACTAACCCCCATCAATTGATAAATCATCTCCTCACTAAAGTCCTAGCCTGTTAACCTATCTGCATCAAGAAGACATTTGCAATGCAGGGGATAAGAGAATAATAATAACACCTTTGATTTCTAATCATTAACCTAATTTTATCCAGTTCTACAATGTATGTTTTCTCTTACTCCCACATTTTTATGAGAGTTGGGCACTCTCCCCGTCGGACGAGTTTCTGCCCACAACCGTCATATTATTCTATAATTTCTAATTTTCACATTTAACAATGCAAATCTGATAAACCATTGTCTAGCACACCGTTTTCGGGCACCAACTTAACGCAATTCCAACCTTTATAACGAACTGATACACAAAGACAAACATACACAGAAACAAACACACGGGCCCACAACATAGACATGACAATCTTCCCAGCTGATAACAAGGGTGGGGGGAGCAACTGAAGTGCGGAGAGCCTCGCCACCGCCACGTCGCATAATGCAACGCCCCACCTCTCTCCAAAATATGCATTTGTCAAGATATTTTATTTTGTCGGTGTCGACTTCTTCCATCAATTTCCAATCTTTGCATTTTAATTCATGTCGGGGTAGCGGTTTTTGTTTGCTACTTGCTGTCCCCATGGTTTATTTTCTAAATTTCGGACTTGGCAATTCGAATGGCACCTACAGTGTCCTAAAGCCAACTTTATTCACAGGACAGTGGTTAAATGTTCGATGTGTGGTGAGTCTCAGGAGGAAACGGAGAATCCTTGCTTTCGTCCACACAAAAGCCCTGATTACAATCCTGTGTGTCCTCAAATGAGGTTACTCTCAGTCAAACCATACACACACACACACACACACAATGCGCACTCTCATCGTCCCACAGGCAAGCAGGGGAGTCCGCCCTCCCGTGGATCTTAACAAACTCTAAACTCTTTAACCTTCCTATTGTGTAAGAAAAACTTATTTTTGCCTTTTTCTTAAAGTAGATATAAAAGCTATCTATTCATGGATAAAGAAGCCAAACCAGCAGATATACATATGTATGTATATATATATATATATATATATATATATACCGTATTTGGATGGGTCCTGACTGTTGTTTGTGTCTATGCACCAAACAGCAGCTCAGAGTACCCACCCTTTTTGGAGTCCTTGGACGAAGTGCTGGAGAGCGCTCCTTCTGGGGACTCCAACAAGACAAGCACAGACTGCAACGGACAATAAGGACTGCAGAAAAGATAATTGGAATCAACCTCCCATCTATCCAAGACTTGTACCTGTCCAGGACCAGGAAACGTGCAAGTAACATCTCAACAGACCCTTCGCACCCAGGTTGCAGCCTGTTTGAACTACTCCCCTCCGGACGCCGTTATAGAGCTCTGTACACTAAAACCAGCAGACACAGAGACAGCTTCTTTCCCCAGGCTGTCGCTCTGATGAACTCACACCACTCTTAGAGTCTCAGAGTCATTACTGTGCAATAACATCCCGCTTGCCACACCTTTTTTGTCTACACTGTTTGTACTATGTGTCCTCTCTGCATCCATTGCAGCCTGGTCATCCTAGAAGAGGGACCCTCCCATCTGTGGTCTCTTCTCAAGGTTTCTCATTTCCCCTAGCTGGAGTTTTGAGTTTTTCCTTGCCCTCTTGGGAGTTTAAGATCAGGGGGTGTTTGAGAATATCTTTCGTTCTTCACATGTCCTGAGTGTTGTTGTTAGTCACCTAAATGTTGAACAGAGGCTGTGATTTACCGAAGTCAAATTCCTTGTTTGGCACGCTCAAACATGGCGAATAAAAAACTCTTGAATCTTGAATCTTGAATCTTGACTCCATCGTTCTACTGGATGACGTCAATGCTCACGTGGGCAATGACAGTGAGACCTGGAAGGGCGTGATTGGGAGGAATGGCCCCCCCGATCTGAACCTGAGTGGCGTTCTATTATTGGACTTCTGTGCTCGACACGGATTGTCAATAATGAACACCATGTTCAAACATAAGGGTGTCCATGTTTGCACTTGGCACCAGGACACCCTAGGCCGCAGTTCGATGATCGAATTTGTAGTCGTGTCAGCGTATTTGCGGCCGCATGTTTTGGACACTCGGGTGAAGAGAGGGGCGGAGCTGTCGACTGATCACCACCTGGTGGTGGATTGGCTCCGATGGTGGGGGAAGATGCCAGTCCGACCTGGCAGGCCCAAACGTACTGTGAGGGTCTGCTGGGAACGTCTGGCAAAATCCCCTGTCAGGAAGAGCTTCAACTCCCACCTCCGGCAGAGTTTTTCCCATGTCCCGGAGGAGGCGGGGGACATTGAGTCCGAGTGGACCATGTTCCATCCCTCCATTGTTGAGGCAGCCGACCGGAGCTGTGGCCGTAAGGTGGATAGTGCCTGTCGTGGTGGCAATCCCCGAACCCGCTGGTGGACACTGGCGGTAAGGGATGCCGTCAAGCTGAAGAAGGAGTCCTATCAAGCTGTTTTGGGCTGCGGGACTCCGGAGGCAGCCGACAGGTACCGGATGGCCAAGCGGAACGCTTCTTCGGCGGTTGCTGAAGCAAAAACCCGGGCGTGGCAGGAGTTTGGCGAGGCCATGGAGAACGACTTCCGGACGGCTTCAAGGAAATTCTGGTCCACCATCCGACGTCTCAGGAAGGGGAAGCAGTGCGCCGTTAACACTGTTTGCAGTGATGGCGTGGTGCTGACCTCGACTCGGACGTCGCGAGTTGGTGGGGAGACTACTTCGAAGACCTCCTCAATTTCACCGACATGCCTTCCATTGTGGAAGCAGGGCCTGGAGACTCTGAGGCGGACTTTCCAATCTCTGGGGTCGAAGTCACTGAGGTAGTTGAAAAACTCCTTGGGGGCAAGGCCCCAGGGGTTGACGAGATCCGCCCAGAGATTTTAAAGGCTCTGGATGTTGTGGGGCTGTCATGGCTGACACGCCTCTGCAACATTGCATGGACATCAAGGACGGTGCCTCTGGATTGGCAGACTGTGGTGGTGATTCCCCTCTTTAAGAAGGGGGACCGGAGGGTGTGTTCCAATTACAGGGGAATCACACTCCTCAGCCTCCCTGGTAAGGTCTATTCAGAGGTGCTGGAGAGGAGGGTGCGTCGGGAGGTTGAACCTCGGATTCAGGAGGAGCAGTGTGACTTTCGTCCTGGCCGTGGAACAGTGGACCAGCTCTACACCCTGGTCCGGTTGAGGGTGTCTGGTGGGGTCCTCAGCATTGCGTATCTTCTTTTTGCAGACGACGTGATGCTGTTGGCTTCTTCAAGCCGTGATCTCCAGCTCTCACTGGAGCGGTTCGCAGCTGAGTGTGAAGCGGTCGAGATGAGGGTCAGCACCTCCAAATCCGAGTCCATGGTCCTCGGTGGGAAAAGGGTGGAATGCCCTCTCTGGATCGGGGATGAGATCCTGCCCCAAGTGGAGGAGTTCAAGTATCTTGGGGCCTTGTTCACCAGTGAGGGCAGGATGGAGCGCGAGATCGACAGGCGCATCGGTGCAGCGTCAGCAGTAATGCGGACCCTGTACCGGTCTGTTGTGGGGAAGAGAAAGCTGAGCCAAAAGGCAAAGCTCTCAATTTACCGGTCGATCTACACTCCTACCCTCACCTATGGTCACGAGGTATGGGTCGTAACCGAAAGAACGAGATCCCGGATACAAGCGGCCGAAGTGAGTTTCCTTTGCAGGGTGTCCGGGCTCTCCCTTAGAGATAAGGTGAGAAGCTTGGTCATCCGGGAGAGACTCGGAGTGGAGCCGCTGCTCCTCCACGTTGAGAGGAGCCAGATGAGGTGGCTCGGACAGCTCATCAGGATGTCTCCTGGACGCCTCCCTGGAGAGGTGTTCCGGGCATGTCCCACCGGTAGGAGACCCCGTGGACGACCCAGGACGCGCTGGAGAGACTATGTCTCTCAGCTGGCCTGGGAACGCCTTGGGATCCCCCGGGATGAGCTGGATGAAGTGGCTAGGGAGAGGGAAGTCTGGGAGTCCCTCCTAAAGTTGCTGCCCCCGCGACCCAACCCTGGATAAGCGGAAGAAAATGGATGGATGGATGGATGGATGGTTCCGTAGGAATGGACCTGGAAACAGTGTTTTGAGTGAATATGTGACAAGATTCACTCTCCCTTATGCTCCAATGGTTAGGATGCGGGGCATTCACCGCCGCGGTCTGTGTTTGATTCCCGGTCAGGGAACCATATGAAGCCATAGGGGCACATGTCAGTGTCTCCCCTGTGCCAGTCCCAAGTGGGTAAATGCAGAGGGTTGCGTCAGGAAGGGCATCCGGCGTAAAAACTGAGCCAAAAACATCTCATGCGAATCATCTGAACAAAAACGGTGTTTCGCTGTAGCGACCCTTTCGGGGAAAAGCCGAAAGGAGCCATGTGATAAGATTCACAACCACGAACGTTACGTTTAAAAATTTGACTCTGACTAATGGGCAGATATTTAACGACTTCGACACCCTCACCCACTGGTTAGACCAGGTATGGGCAAACTACGGCCCGCGGGCCACATCCGGCCCGCGGGACCGTTTAATTCGGCCCGCCAACCCTAAATAAATTGTATTATTAAATTTTTTTCATTTTGCCTGCAATGACTGTTTCCTCCATAGATGGGGAACCACTCGCCTGCGCATTTACTACCGGAAGCCGTGTCAGAAAGCTCGGTGCACACTCACAAGTGCGTGTACGTACTCAGTAGTACGGAAATGGCGCACTCGCGCTTTATTTGTAGCAGTGCCGAATTTAGTGACGACAGCATTCTTGTAATTTGCGCGCCGAGTTTTCGGATACAGTTTTACGCTAAAGCCACCCACAAACCTTCCCCTGGAATCCTTCCATTAAAATGAGTCGCCCAAGGAAAAGCAAGGTGGACACTGAGTGCCGAGTGTTTAAAAAGAGTGGCCAATTTGGCTCGACGTACGCGACGTGACGTTCAGCCACATGAACATCAACATCAAATGAACACTGAAAATGAAGGGGAGGCTTTCAAGTTTGTTGTAAAAAAATGCATTTTGAATATGATCTGTACAAATAGCAGGGATTGAAACTAGCGACCATTCTCATTTTCAAACAATGCAGGATGCTCAAGGACATTGATGCACCACCTGTTTGTGACTAATCTTAACCTTTAAAGTTCTTAAGGCTTACTTTAAGGAAGTGTTTTCCGTTTCCTCACTTCTGTTACCAGGTGTTTGTGAGTTAAAACTCTGCTCTGATTTTCAGATACCCCTCACCGTGTTGCCGTTTTGATTACTTTATTTGGATGTATGCTTTCACCGATTCTTCAAGATGATATATTTGGTCAGAATGTTTGCCGTTTGATGTGATCTCATAAGATAAACATACATCTTTCATTAATCTGACCTGCAGGCACTGAAGTGATGGAGACTGTTATTCATAATAACAGTGTCATATTTTATGAGAATCACTGATAGCAGTTTTTTAGGGATGTTTTTTTTTTTTTTTTAATGATGTTAATAAATGCATTTGTTTTCAAAAAACTTTTTTTCAATATCCATGCTTTACTACCTACTAAAGGCCAAAACCTTTTATGCAATGACCTTTACAGGTCGTTTATATTACTTCACACAAACACTACATCCATCTGCTCCTGGTTCGGCCCCCCGGTCAAAATTTAGAACCCAATTCGGCCCGCAAGTCAAAAAGTTTGCCCACCCCTGGGTTAGACAATTTAAGAATGCTCACCATGTAATCGCACAGCCATTTACTCCTGGCGTTTATAACAAGCGCTTATTACAAAGATAAACCAACGGCCTATAAATCATTAGTTCGGTGTTTTGTGAGTGTTTACTGAGTGTTTGTCCGGCAGTTTTGTGTATGTTCGTCTCGTGTGATACGTCGTGCTACTAGTGCGGCGGGCATGTTCTGCTCAACATCGGCGGAAGTGGGTTTTATGGCGTTCTGGACTTTGGTGCGGAGAGATTAAGGGCGCTCGGACTGCTTCGTCATGGAGCGACGCCGGACTGGCCTGCTCTTCCTCCCCCCGGTTGGACTGCGTCGTGAGCTCGGACTGCTCCGTCCTGGAGCATTGTTGGGATGCGTCGGCAGCGGGTCTGCGAGGCAGCGGGAGAGGGGCCAGCGCGGAGACATCGGGCCAGGCTTGCGGCCACCCCACCTCGCCCAGCCGTGCCTTCCATTCTACTGGCGTACGTTCGTTCGCGGGACGACAAGATGGGTTGCGTTCGCCTGATAAGATCCACGAACCGGACAGTGCGTGCCTGCTGTGTGCTCGTGTTCACAGTGGCCTGGTTGACTGTCATCTTTCCGGACTCTGCTGTGGATCGGGAGCGGCTAGCGTGCTATCACTCTTATTGTTCATCTTCTTGTTTTATTTTTCCTGTGTTGTTTACTTGTATGTGCGTTGTGAACTCTGTCTTGTTACCCTGGGATAGTGAGAAACGTAATTTCGATCGCTTTGTGTGTCTTGACATGCGGAGCTATTGACAATAAAGGAGACTTTGACTTTGACTTTGACTTTGATGTTCAAGATAGACCAAACAACAACTTGAACTGGGACTTTTGTGTCATGAGGTCACAAGTACTGCCAAGTCAAGAAAGGGAAAGACGGTGTGTTAAATCTTACCTGATATAAAGTGTGCGCTGCGAAAATGGGTCCTGTTGTTCAAACTCTTAGTCCAATCCTTTTGCCTAATTGCGTTCAACCATAGCCATCTGCAATTTGCAGCAGCGGTGCCGCACTCGGGAATCATTTGGTGATCTAACCGCCCAATTCCAAACCTTAATGCTGAGTGCCAAGCAGGGAGGCAATGGGTCCCATTTTTATAGTCTTTGGTATGACCCGGCCGGGGTTTGAACCCACAACCTTCCAGTCTCAGGGCGGACACTCTACCACTAGGCCACTGAGCTGGTGACAGAGGACAAAGATTTAAATAGATTTAATGATTTGGAGTGACACGAATCGTTCGATAAAATTGTTATTTATGTTATACTTGTTTGATATATACTTTATATACAGTTATATAGGCCTATGAAATAACTGGAACCGCAACTGACGATGAGTCCGACGTCAGCGCTGCATGCACTTCCGGAGTCAGCAGCAGCGTTTTTATTAAGTGACACAGAGGATAAAGATTTCAATGGATTTAATGATTTGGAGTGACACGGATGGTTCGATAAAATTTTTATTTATGTTATACTTATTTGATATACAGTTTATATACAATTATATAGGCCTGTGAAATAACTGGAACCGCAACTGACGATGAGTCCGACGTCAGCGCCGCATGCACTTCTGGAGTCAGCAGCGGCGTTGTTTATAAGTGACACAAAGGATAAAGAATTCGATGGATTTAATGATTTGGAGTGACACATCTGGTTTGATAAACGTGTTATTTGTTTATTTATAGTTATTTGAATAACTGTTAATATGTTACGCCTGGGGCACTGGTTAGCACGCCCGCCTCATAGTTAGGAGGGTGCGGGTTCAATTCCACCTCTGGCCCTCCCTGTGTGGCGTTTGCATGTTCTCCCCGTGTCCGCGTGGGTTTTCTCCGGGCACTCCGGTTTCCTCCCACATCCCAAAAACATGCTTGGTAGGCCGATTGAGCACTCCAAATTGCCCCGATGTGTGAGCGCGAGTGCGGATGGTTGTTCGTCTCGGTGTGCCCTGCGATTGGCTGGCAACCAGTTCAGGGTGTCCCCCGCCTACTGCCCGATGACAGCTGGGATAGGCTCCAGCACGCCCGCGACCCCCGTGGGGACAAAGCAGTACAGAAAATGGATGGATGGATGCTACGTCAGGCACGTTCTCAGTTCCTCGTTTGTGTTCATGTAACGTTAGCATACCGTATCATTTAGCCTGTTGTTGCCTATTCATGTACGATTTGTACTCCGGTGCGATTTATGTATGTGCTTTTCTTCTTTATTATGCATTTTATGGTCGGTGTGACTTGTACTCCCGAGCAAATTATAGTCTGGAAAATACGGTAATCTGTTAAGGCCGCCAATACTTACCTTTTCCCCCCTTTCTCTTGCAATTAGTGGAACAAATTAAAAAATGGGTGATTCTCAGTTTTGCTATTAATTGATGATGAGGAACAAAATGCAAATGTTGACCCGCAAAACTACAGTCGGATAGTGCATATTTTGATGCTTGTTAATATACACACCATTGCAGTCTTTGCGTTATGCCTTTTCAGATCTAAACAGTTTAAAAGTGATCAACAGAAATTAACACAAGTAGAATGTGAAATAGAGGATTTTTTTCGAGTCACACTGTTACACTGAGCAGCTAGACCTCCACATGAAAACAGGTCAACCGTATTCTCTCATATTCTGTGCCACTTCACTGTACTGTAATGTCTAAAATTAACAAGGAAGCTTATTTGCACACGTACAACGTATTGAAATTAAGTGTTGACTTGAATGAATAAAAGATTATTGTAGAAAGGCACTTGTCTGCGGCTCATTTTCCCCTGGTAGGGTTTTTTTGAGTTTTTCCTTGCCCTTTTGGGAGCTTAAGATCGGGATGCTTTGAGAATAATTGTCAATTTTTGTCTATGTGAAGCCCTTTGAGACTGTTTGTGATTTAGGGCTATACAAATAAACTTGACTTGACTTGTCCTTGTTTGAGGAATGAACAGGCTGCTCATTTCTAATGAAATTTATACATATATACATACATATACGTATGTCCACAGTCTGTGTCATATTCTTCTTTATCCGATGATAACTTCCAGTTAGGACTGAGCAATGCTTAATGGTCCTCTTGTTTCTGCCGTAGCCAGAGGAGGACAAAGTTAGCCGGCAAGACCAGATGGGCTTCCCCCCTTGCATAATAGTAGTATAGCCAGGAGCAGTGATCTAAGACTAGAAGCACAGTGTCAGTCGGATTAGCTCCAGCTGGCTGTCGCTCAGATCCAATTGGTGTAAGAGCATGTGAAACGTGATGTGAAATCATCTAATGAGAGTTGCATGCTACTCTGTAACAAAGATGATGTCTTTTGAAAATCAGCTGTCTGCCTTTAGTCAATGTCCAGTGATATAGATGTTAAAATGTCCACAAGGTAGAAGAAATGAACAAACAAACGTCCTTGAAGAATTTCTTCAGTAAGGGGAAAAACCCAATGAATGCAACATTATCAGTACTTAAATATGGATTTATTGTTACTGGCGATTCTTAGGCACCAAGCCCCGTCTTTGTTATATGCACTGGCCGGTTTATAAATGAAGCAATATTTATTCCGGTCTATCCAAATATTACTTTGTGCAGAATTTTTTTTGTGGCCCAAATTTAGATCGTGGCAGTATCATTCTGACCATTAACGTGTGTGCTGCACTCTCACATTGCCTCTAAAAATGTATTTCTGTGAAGTATTGTATTATTTTTTTTAATTTAACATTTTCTTTTTCTTGAATCATATTTATGAGTTCAATCTCAAGATACAGAAGTCTTTTAGGATTTGAAATAAAAAAATAGCATTGAAGTCCAAACTCACAACTGATAGGGACCTAGTTACATCATTAAGACATACAGCAATGAGAAAAATATACGAACATTGTTATGGGCATTTGCTAGCTAGGCTAGGTTTCTTTCTTTTGTATAACTGGGTGGAATGTGTAACACATGCAACTAATGCTGTCACAAATGTATCTTTTTGCAATCAATTATCCCATTGTCTTCCCGAGCAATCCCCTGCCCATATGACTCGTCTCTGTTTGAGGCAGTTAAGCCCAGTAGTAGATATCAATATTTTAAATGGTATGATGTCATTTTCTGTCATTTTTGTGTTACTGCGCATTTTGAATAATGCAATAAAGCTTGATTTAAAAAAAAGCAAGCTGAATTAAAATCGCAATATCTGTCAGAAAAATCACAACACAACACTTTTCTTAAACTTGTTCAGCCCTACCCTCAAGTGTGTTTTAATAACCATTGGTAGGCTATTCAGTGATCCCTCATTTATCGCAGGAGATGCGTTTCAGAACCACCTGTGAAAAATGAAAATCCGCGAAGTAGAAATGGTATATATATTATTTAGAAATTTTAACACATTGTATTGACATTTCCAACACATGGTGTTTCTTGTTGGCCGCTAGAGGGCATGGATGTATTGCAAGTCAATTAGAAGAGTGTTTTTTTCCCGGTGTGACGCAATGCAATGAGTCCACCTTCAAAATTACAACACTAACCTGGGGGACATCATCCATAGCGAAACCAAAGTGAGTCGCAATTGCGCATGAATCTCCTCATGCATTGTGGTCTAGTATACAATATTAAAGGCCCAGAGACACCGGTATATGTATAAATCGGTTTTAGTTAGCTTATGGGCTTATAAGTATAAATTGACAATCGAAACAACGAAAAGGAAGCTGTTGCTCTGAAAAATATAATTTAAATTTGCCGCGCAGACGAGTTTGACTGCACCAAGCCGCCAGCCGGAAATGACGTCTCATGATGTCTCAAGTTGTAAATTAATCGTCAAAGCCAGAGTCAGGAAACAAATCGGACAGGTTTACCACAATAGATTCGCTGACAGAGTCGTCACTAGAGAAAGAACTCCCGTCAATCGAAAGGTCATCCCTTTGGAGCAACGGAAAAGTCTCAGCTGGTGGAGAGATAGCAGTTGTAATTAGCCTGTTAATTAAGGATCGGAGACAAGGAATGCAACAATATCCACACAGGGTCAAAATGGCAGAGAAAACGGCAATGGAGACCAGGACCGAGGAAACCAGGGTGCGGTACTTTCCGAACGGGCACTACAGACTTAGCAAAAGATGTTAGATCATAAGAGGACATTGGTATCAAATGAACAGGAAACAATAGGGTTACCAAAGCGCAAATTCCAGAGCTGTTTAAAGGCAACCTATCATAAAGTTTGTTACTATTACACCAAAACCAAATATCACTCCGAGCAATGGGCAAAAAAAGGGGGAGTGACATTGGTCATGGACCCACAGCATGGAGTAGGTAGGGCGCCGAGCTTTTCACCGGTACCAGGTAATCTAATGCATGTAAAATTACCCTTAGCTACATCGGACGAAAAAAGGGGTTTATATTTTCTCATAGAGGCAACAGGGTAAACCTTATCCCATTTAAAACAATCATGAGAGGGTGAAATGGATGAGTTTAACATTAAAACAACAGGACACTTAGGAACTATATTTGCAGGTATGATTTTCAAAAGAGGTCTTGGACCCATACATGCAATGCAACTGGTGTTAGCCATCTTTGCGGCTTGCTCAGCCATAAGAAGCCAGTTGTTGGTTTGACCGCTTATTCCTGTGGAGGCTACAAAATAGCTGTCTACATCAGTGAGGAGCATACTTGTGATTTTTGCTCCTGCTGACAGGGTGTAATTATTTATAACGGGACGGTCTGCGATCGATATTGTTTTGTTAATGCAAATAGCAATAGGAAAGTGAGGATCAATTCCAGAGGACCAAGCCCACAGTTGAAAACCCCAACAGGAAGTGTTAAACAAGGTGGCATTTGGAGGACGAATTTGACCATCAGGGAGTGTAAGAGTCAAAAGGAGGCTTGTTCCCTGATTCTTCAAAGTTACTCGTTTAGCAAAGAACACAGCCTCTTCACTGGAACCAGAGGGCCAAAAATCTTGCGTTTGAGTGGTGACAAGGGTGCCCCAGTCGGTGCTAACCGGGTGACCAGTTAAATACCACCAATATCCGAGCCATTTATCCCCAGTAGTGAGGTGACCATTTCGAAAACCTTTCAAACTTTTCATAGGTAAAATAATAGAAGAAGATGTATTAGGAGCCACAGTAAACATTAATGAGTTATTGTAAGTCCAAGACAAAAGCCATGGCACGCAAGTTGGAACGCGGACGGTTTCTGGTGTACAACCAACATGATCAAAATGGTATTTTGTGTTGCGCTTATGTCTAGCAATTTTTCCCCATGAGCCATATTGATTAGAATCAGCGTTGGTAGTTGCCTGGGAGAAGAATGTTCGAGGCTCATGGTACTCTGTCCATACAAATAAAATAACCCCCGAAAAAAATATAACAATAACACAAACCGGCAAAGGCAACCAAAAGCACATGGTAGACTTTGCGCAGGCTACAGCCCGATTAAAGCACTCACTAAATGACTCTCTAATGCTCATGTTTTTGGATCTCCTCAGAGTCAACACCCTGAGCTTCGGGTTGGTGTCTTGGAATAGGCTTCTGCTAGCTTTTGTGTCAACCCTGGATCTTGCCACCAGGATCAGGCACTATTACCAGACTTTGCTCACCTTCCTTACTTAGGTTGGGTCTGCGGAGATTACCTTTTTACAATGAGATAAATGAATCCACGTGTTGCGTTCGGCTATTTTCAAAGCATTAGGTGTCGTGAGTAGTACCAAAAAGGGACCTTCCCACTTGGGTGAATGCCAATTCTTCCTCTTGATACTCTTGATCAAAACCCAGTCTCCCGGTACCACTTTGGGGTCTTCCTGCGGAGAAATGGGTTCATCATCAGTGTTATTGGTTTGATTCTTTTGACGTTTCAACATTTTTCTCATGTAATCAGCTAATGTGGCTTCCTCGGGGAACTCCCATGTGTTCTTGAACTGAGGAAGCCTGTAAGGTCTTCCAAACATAGTTTCATAGGGAGTTAGCCCTGTTGTACTTCTAATATTTATGTACATTTTGACCAGGTCCAAGCACTGAGTCCATGGTCGTTTGGTTTCTTCCATACATTTCTTTGATCTGTTTTTTATAGTCGCGTTAGATCTCTCAACAAGGCCAGCCGATTGTGGATGGTAAGAACAATGGTTCTTTAAATTTATGTGGAACATTCTCCCAATGTTATGCACTATTTGATTCACAAAATGTGGACCATTTTCGCTGTAATTTTTTTCTGGAATACCGTACCTTGGAATGATGTCTTTGCATAAGGCTTTTGCCACTGTGAGTGCATCAGCATGTTTGGTAGGAAATGTTTCTACCCATTTAGAAAATGCGTTTATTATGACCAAACAATATTCTTTCCCTTCACATTTATGTAATTGGATATAATCCATATGTATTGTCTGAAACAGATACAATGGAGTCGGGAATTTCCCTCTCTGAGGTCTTAAATTGCCTTGTGGGTTATGTTTAGCACAGATCAAACACGCTCTGCAAAATTGTTGTGAAAAAGCTGCAAAGCCGTATGTTGTATAAATAGCTTCAACTTGTTTCACCATACCCCCCGTCAAGACATGGGTGACCCCATGACTCGAAATAGCAGCCCATTTGAACAAGTTACGAGGCAAGACAGGTTTGCCCAAAGGTCACACAAAAAGACCATCAGTGTTTTTAGTTGCACCCCGTTTTTCCCAAGAGAGTCGTTCCTGGGAGGGGCTCTGAGACTGCATGTCAAGCAACACATCAGGGGAGATGTGTGACATCGAATCATGATCAGTGAGACAAGAGGACATGGAGCAGGCCTTCTGCAGCGGCCTTAGCGGATTTGTCAGCAAAAGCATTACCAAAAGAAACAGGATCAGAGCTTGCAGTGTGAGCAGCACATTTGCAAACCGTCACCTTTAAAGGTAGCTGGACAGCATCCAAAAGTTGAGTTAGTAATGTGGAATGGGTGACGGGCTTCCCCGTAGAAGTTATCATGCCACGGTTGCTCCACTGCTGAGCAAAAACGTGCACTGTAGCAAAAGCATACTGACTATCAGTCCAGATAGTGACGGACTTGTTCGCAAACAATTTGCAGGCCTCAGTCAAAGCAATGAGCTCAGCGGCCTGTGCTGACATATAGGATGGCAGATTAGCAGCCTCCAAGACTTCGTCAGCAGTAACAATGCCATACCCAGTAAGGGTCACACCAGATTCATTTTTCTTAGAAGACCCATCAACAAAAACCACATGACCATCTGGCAGAGGCGTATCTCCCAAATCAGGCCGAGCCTTTGCAATCTGTTGAGCAGCATCGACACAATCATGGAATTCGCCGTCGTCAGGAAGGGGAATGAGAGTGGCAGGATTGAGTGTCGTGCATCTTTCAACGGTCAGGTGCGGCTGAGACAGCAACGTAGCCATGCAAGAAAGATGACGTGCAGGCGACAGAAAGGTCATATTAGTCTGTAGCAGAAGAGCCGAGACAGCATGAGGAACTTTCAGTGTCAAAGGATGAAACAACACGACACCAGCACTGCTCTCCACAGCCATGGAGGCCGCCACCACGGCCCTCACGCATGGTGGGAGAGCACATGCAACACTGTCCAGTTTAGAGGAATAAAAAGCAATAGGTCGCAACTTTGAGCCATGTGATTGGAGCAAAACAGAGGTCATGTAATGACCTTTGCAGTCAACAGTTTGGACAAACGCCTTATCATAGTTGGGTAAGGCCAGAGTGGAGCTGGAGACCAAAGTCTGTCTGATCAAAACAAAAGCATCCTCAGCTTCAGGAGTCCATTTTAAGTGAGTGGACATTGAGATGTTTTCTACATACATCAATTTGGACAGAGGAGCAACAATTTGGGCATAATCAAGTATCCAGCTTCTACAATAACCTGTGAGGCCCAAAAAAGACATCATTTGTTTCTTTGTGAGTGGCTTAGGAGCTTGCAAAATAGAGGCTTTTCTGCTCTCAACTATAGATCGACCTTGGGAACTTAAATTGTGGCCTAAATACTTAATTTCAGTGAACCACAGTTGAAGCTTGTTCTTGCTGACCTTGTGGCCTTCACTTGCCAAGTGATGCAACACTGCAAGCGTGTCTTTCTGGCAAGAGGCAAAATCAGGAGATGCTATTAAAATGTTATCAACATAGAGCAGGATTTGACTTCCCATTGGCGGGACAAATTTAGCCATGCTGGCTGCCATCACCTGCGAGTAAATTGTCGGGCTTTCACAGTACCCTTGTGGTAACCTTGTAAAGGTGTACCTTGAGCCAGCATATGTAAATGCAAACAAAACTGCCTCTCTTCTGCAATAGGGACAGAGAAAAAAGCATTGCTAATGTCAATCACTGTAAAGATTTTCGCATCAGGTGTCAATGAATTCAACAAGGTATGCGGGTCAGGGACACAAGGTGCTCTCTGAATAACAGCATTGTTTACAGCTTGCAAGTCTTGCACCATTCTCCACCCCACAGAAGGGTGCGTTTTCTTTACAGGGAAAACTGGAGTATTGCAAGGAGAATCAGGGCAAGGAACAATGACACCTGCTTTTAACAAATCAGAAATAACAGGTGCGATACCCTGTAAGGCATCAGGTTTTAAAGGATACTGCCTCACACAAGGGCGGTATTCAGTTCGAGGTCTTATGACAACAGGAAGCGCACCTTTCACTAAACCAACGTCAGAAGGACCCGCAGACCAAAGATGACTTGGGACCTCAGCGAGAATGTGGTCGTCATTGGACGTCAACACAAAATCTCAAAATGAGGGTGTTTGTTCAACACAAGAATCAGCGTGCATTCCACTAATAAATGACAAGTCTTGAGTCATATTTTGTTTAAAGAGCTTGGTGGAAGGACTATAAAAGGAGTCAGGATTAACCTGAGTCCAGTCAGAAGCTGCCAAGGCATCACCAGCCATAAATCCCAAACTTTGCCACGTTGCAGTGTGAGGCCTGTAGAGAGAGATGTGGAGCGGAGTGGGAGACACGTGCAACTTCTGAACAGCAGGGGGAGCCGTTTGTATGACTACACAAGCACGGCTTTCACCATCATGCAGAAGGAAAGATGTCGTCAAAGTGGCAGGTGTAGCAGCCTCAAGCATGTTCTCGTAGTTGTGATCAGGACCAGGTGTGTCTTTATGCCACATAGTTATGTGTAGTTTATTGGCTTCCATTGCCTGCTCAGGGCAGTGCAAAAGAGTGGCCACACGAGCCAAAAGTCAAGTCAAGTCAAGTTTATTTGTATAGCCCTAAATCACAAACAGTCTCAAAGGGCTTCACATAGCCAAAATTGACAATTATTCTCAAAGCATCCCCTGATCATAAGCTCCCAAAAGGGCAAGGAAAAACTCAAAAAAACCCTCCCAGGGGAAAATGAGAAACCTTGAGAAGGGACCACAGATGGAAGGATCCGCCTTTCAGGATCACCAGCGGGGGGAACCAAATTCCACCACTTCTGCATCAGCCAAATCCAATGAATAAAAATAGTAGCAGTGAAATTGACCAAAAATCTGTAACTGGTGTCGCCTTTTGACAACAATTTAATCGTTAAGAGACACAAGGGAAAGCCCAAGGGCAGTGAGAGCATCTCTACCTAGCAAATTAATAGGGCAACTGGGCATCAGCAAAATGGGAATGCAACAACTTCCCCCTTCTGGGTCCCGTATCCAAACTGGTCGAGACTGGGGAACTGGGGTTGCCAGCCCATTTGCTGCTCTCACCCAAAACGTTTTACCATTTTTTCGCACATCTGCAGGTATGTCACGACATGTGGTCACACATGCCCCTGAGTCACACAAAAAAGTTATTGGAGTCCCGTTTACCATTAGAGTTATCACTGGCTTCTCAATATTGTTCATCAACAAATCTTGAATGTTCAAATCTACATCAACAGGGGGAGCTGTTGGCAAGGCAGTTGTTTCAACTGTAGTTTTGACTGTCGGCTAGTCATAAGGGAGGTTTACTCTCGCCCTTGCCTGGGCAGCTTCTTGCTATATGGCCTTTTTTTCCACATGACCAGCAAATAGGAGGTTCAGCATTGTATCGTTTTGACTGACCTGAGGCGGGCTGGTCATTTGTTTTATAATTGGGAGAACCACGACTATACCCCCCGCTACCTTTGCCACGGAATTTGTTACGACCACGCCCCCCTAGGCGTGGTTCGAAGGTCTTATTTTGATAGAACATTTCAGACTGCTCTCCATTAACCAAAAAAAATGGTGCCTGTTTTCCCTTTCTCTTTTGCTCTTTTTGAATTGACAACTTTTTCGGCGTGTATAGCATGATCAATGAACTGTGGCAAGGTAGATGTCGGGAAAGTGATCATATGTTTAGTGATCCAGTTTTGGATTGCTGGTCGCGAATTTGCATGTAGAGCATTTTTGAGTTGTTGGTCATAAACATCAGTTCATGCTCCAAGACACTATTGGCTTTGAACACTCTTTCTAGTCTGTGTCTAAAGTCTTCAAACAACTCATCTTCTTTTTGTTTGGTTCGGCCAATGTCTGTGTAATTTGTTCTACGTTCGAATTTTATTTTTATCCTGCCCAATAGTTGGTCAATTTCTGTTTGTAATGGCACCCCGTTACATTCCAATGGACGGCCCCGGGAATCAAAGGGTGTTGGGTCTAAATACGATTAGACATTAAATCACTCGCTGGAATGAAGAGGAGAAGACAACCAGAACAGGTTTACTCGCGAGGAGAACGATAGAGAAAGCAATCTCAGTTACAACCTCCATCAGTTCTGAGTCCTTCCTCCACGTGCCCCTCTTTTTAATGTTATGGTTGCCCTGGTTACAGAGGCGTTGCTACACTAAAGGGAGGGGGGATTGTGTCTGTAGCAACGCTGATAAGTTAAAGAATGTAGTGTGGTGTGAATTAGCACTTTGTTGTTGGCTCGTGACCCCCCGCAGAGGCCGTCCCCAGCTGTCTTCCCTCACAGTTGGCTGACTCTTCCTTGACCGGGGTCAAATACCCTGAAGCACGTTGATTGCGGCTTTGCTGTGGAACAAATGCAACTAGACCTTTGCTAACTTTATCTACTTGGTAATTAACACATAATAATAATAAGTAACTTGTCCTAAACATTTCAACACACATTAAACAAATGTGAGGTAACCGGTATGCAGTTCCTTAAACAAACATTGAGTAAATATGGGATAACTTTTATGCAACTACTTCTCACTGTATGTAACCCTTAACAAAGCTCATTGTTAGTGAAGGCCTCTTACGGGAACCAAAACACACAGACAACATAAGGACAGGAAGGATACAAATGGCTGACAGGGATCAAAAGACATCCCTATCACTAAAAAGGAAGAACCTAGATAAAAGGAAAAGATAAACTCGTAAAGGCGAGGCCTCCAGGTCTGGCAGGCCAAAGCTTCACTTAAAATTATTCCAACAAAGGGATTCCAGGTGCCTTTAACGCTTGCCCAATGTTTGGTTAAAGATGCCATGAAAGCCTGTTGTACTTCATCGCCTCTCAAATTATAGGAAGCAATGAGTTGTTTCATGTCGATACAGTATTGATCAACATCTTCAGTGGGCAACGCTATGCCCTCAATTGCTGTTTTTATATCAGCTTGGGTCCATGTTCTGTATACTAAAATTGTGGGTCCTCCATCATCATGAGGATTGGCCACTTCAATCATCGGGTATGCGTCAGCCGAGGGAACCAACTTAGCACGGTTCCGCGTCAACATACCACGAGCAGAATCACTATATTCAGGAGGATGATCTGTGCTTGGTAATTCGGGATACAGAGACGGAAAAATTGGTTCGCTTTGGCGTGCTGCAATCTCCGTCTTTATAATTTGATCATTTTTCTCATCATCATTCATCACATTGTCAGCTTCGGTTCTCAAGTGAGCCCGCGCTGACACTGTCTCATCATCTTCCTGCCTGTGCAACAGCAAGTTCTTTTTTATCTTTTCTTCATCTTCCTTATCTTTCAATTTTCCTCTCATCTGCCCACATTTTCTCTTCTCAGCTTCCAATTCTCATTGTACTATTAGATGATAACCGTCTTTATTCTTCTTTACGCCACATTTAGTATCAATTGATTGCTTTATGTTAGTCAATGAATTCGATTTCAGCTGACCATCAAATTTGTAATCGGTTATCCATTTGTCAAGATAGTCTATATTTTCGGGGTCGACCCCTTCCATTAATTTCCAATCTTTGCATTTTAATTCATGTCGGGGTAGTGGCTTTTGTTTGCTATTTGATTTTCCCATGGTTTATTTTTCTAAATTTTGGAGTTGGCAATTCGAATGGCACCTACAGTGTCCTAAAGCCAACTTAATTCACAGGACAGTGGTAAAATGTTCAATGTGTGGTAAATCTTCTTTCTTCTCCCCCGGAGGGAGCGAAGAGTTCTTGCCTCTGCACCCACACAAAGCCACTGTTTACAATCCTGTGTGTTTTATATAGAGGAGAGCTCAAATGAGGTCACTCTCAGTCAAACCATACACACACACAATGCACACTTTTTATCGTCTTACAGGCAAACAGGGGAGTCCGCCCTCCCGTGGATTTTAACAAACTCTTTAAGTTAGGAGGCCCTACATTACCTCAGCAGAATTTAACTGCTCTGAACACCTGTACTTTTATTAGAAAACAGAAGAGTCCGCCCTCCCATGGAATTTAACTGAATAAGTCAGGGGACTCCATCATCCCAGCGGAATTTAACTGTTTTTAATTGCACTTGATAGGGTCTAGAATTGTCAAGGTTTTAAGTGACCTCTTGTCACCGCACTTTCATTCCTTTTAACAGAATCAATATTCGTACTCACAGTCTGCTGGTTCTTTCCTCGGATGTTCTCGTCAACCACTCCGGTGTCTAACCGACTGATCGAGTCAGCCCCGTGAAAAGGGTTTCTTTATATGCCTTGGCCAAGGACTTGTCCTGTGTCGAAAAGTCAGCTGGACCCCCGAAATAGGTCTGTTGAGAATCCCGGACGAGCCCCCAATTTCTGTCAGGTTCAAAGTACTAACTGAATATCTGAATAAAAGAAAAGGATCAGCAAACAAAAACAAGTGAGGCAGAAAATTGATTTTTTTCTCGCGAGGAGTGCGATACAGATTGCTTTCTACAATCTGACTACACTAAATATCTGTTTACACTCTCGCTTTTTTTATTTGAAACGCCCTACCCACAGTGTGAGACGATTAGCCCCTAAGGGTAGGGGGGAAGAAGCGCGTGGGCTTCGTCTCGTAAGAAAAGAAACAAAAGTAATGCACAAAGTGTTGCGTGCAGATATGGCTATATCAGCAAAACAGTTTAAGCAATCAATAACTTTCTTGGATTCCGAGAGATAAAAAGAGAAAGTGACGTTCTTTAAGGAAGATCAGAAGGTTCATGACACATCGTTTGACGTGTTGTTTTCACGATCTGTTCTGGTGGACGTCATTTTTCTGCTGAGATGTCAGCAGTATCTTGTTTGACACAACCATCATCTCGCCCCTGACCTCCCATCTGTGGTCTCTTCTCAAGGTTTCTCATTTCCCCTAGCTGGAGTTTTGAGTTTTTCCTTGCCCTCTTGGGAGTTTAAGATCAGGGGATGTTTGAGAATATCTTCCATTTTTCACATGTCCTGAGTGTTGTTGTTAGTCACCTAAATGTTGAAAGGAGGCTGTGATTTACCGAAGTCAAATTCCTTGTTTGGCACGCTCAAACATGGCGAATAAAAAACTCTGGAATCTCTCTTGAATCTTGAATCTCTTCTGTTGCACAAGATAAGAATCAGCAAGGCAAAGTAGCAAGCATACTGAGCAGTAACATTACATCTCTTTCACCTCCGTGGATGGAAGTCTGGGGCCGGCGCTCGGCCGGGTGGCTGTCCAGGGACGGTGGATAGGGCTCGGTCATGGCTTTTACGCACGCCCGGTCCTATTCTATGGAACTCTCTTCTACTTCCGTGGCTGGAAGTCCACACCGCCACACGCCTAGAAGTTTGTTTTGTTAAATAAAGAGCCGTTTACCAAACCCACGTCTTTCCTTGAACTTTGTTAACGCTACAATATAGTTATATAGTAGATCTGTGGAATAACGACGAGGTTGACGTCAGCTGCTCACGCGCGGCGTTGTTGACATAAAGGAAGAGGGATTTGATCGATGGATTTAATGATTTAGAGTGCACAGATGGTTTGATAATACTATTGCTTATATAATAGTTATTTGATATCTAATTTATATATCGTTATATGGGCCTGTGGAATATTTTGAAGTGCAAGCGCCGTCAGCGGCGCGCACGCATTGTTGACAAAGGACGATCGATGGATTTAATGAATTGGAGTGACACAGATGGTGTTATTTATGTAATAGTTTTTTTTTTAATAACTCTGAATGTTACGTCAGGCCCGTTCGCGCTTCGTTTGTATTTATGTCACGTTAGCATACCTATCGTTTAGCCTGTTGTTGCTCGTTCATGTCTGGTCTTGGTGCTGTATTTTGCCGAATAAGTTTCCCCCCCAAAATGCGACTTATACTCCGGAGCGACTCTTATATGTTTTTTTTCACGTTATTGGGCATTTTATGGATAATGCGACCTATATTCCGGAGCGACTTTTAGTCCGAAAATTACGGTAATCTGTTCTGACATAGCAACAATGGAGCTGAATGAATGGCTGCACTGATAAATATAATATAAAAATAAAGCAGTGTCTTCATTACACCTCTCAAATTTAAAGCCTTGTGTTACTCACCCTATATTGAATAGATGCCCAGCACAGTGACACTATATTAAGTGGATTTTTCCACTGGACTGCCATCTTATATTTTACTTGCTTCAATACTAAATTAACAAACGCTCCTTGGAGTGTCTGTACAGGATTCATATCCATAAACATTTAAGAGCTCGTAAACAAAGCATGATAAATGCCCATTGTGGCTGCTGTGACTCAGGCAGTACAGGGGGTCATTTGGTAACCGAAGGGTCGGCGGTTTGAGTTTGGCTCTGTTTGAGTCATGCGTCCTTGTGTCTTTGGACAGGACACTCCACACACCCTGCCTCCACTGCCACTCACACTGGTGTATACCTAGATACGAATGTTTCGTGGTGGTTGACGGGGCCATAGTTCTTCTGTCAGCCTGCCCCAGGGCACCTGTGGTAGTTTACTATGACCAGAGTGGGAATGTGTGAGCGCATGAATATTCTATCCACTGTAAAATGTCTTTGAAAAGTGTTATATAAATCTGATGCATTATTATTGTTAGTTAGAAAAATTAATCTAGACGTGTGTACAGACTTTTGTATCTGCTTTGTTGATATTCCTTAAACTGCAATATAACCCTGTTTAAAATGTCCTGCAGTCTGCAGTTCTATTCCGATTTTGGCGGAAATTCTCAATTCAAGTTTTCTAGCAATCAACGTCTGAGTCAGCATCATGAACAAGCTTGGTGCAAAGGCTGAACTATTTTGCAAAATAATCTGCAGTAGTTGGCATTTTTCTATTCCTCAACATTGTAATTACTATTCAATATGACATTTTTTGAAGGATCTCTTTTAGATTTTCAACAAACACAATTTTTAATTTTTGTGCCAGATAGTACTGTACTTTCAAGATGACCCTTTTTCTTTGCCTGGCAAGCCAGACCAATTATGTACCAGTGATTGGACTGGTGGGGTCACATTTCTGAGGCGGGGCAAACCCGAGCAAACAGACAGTTTGAATGAACCAATCAGCGAATGGCAGACGTGAGTGACATCGAGAAAAAAATCCACATCTTTTGAAATGAATGCTTCCATTGCCGTCGGCTGCTGGGCTTTTAATGACTCTGTGTTTCTAGGTTCCAAACTGAGTTTAATGCTGAATTAAACAAACTACCGTCTCGCTTGTGTGTCAATTTGTGACGTTGCGTGCGAAGCATACGTCACAGCCAGTCAATGAATTTGGCTGACTTGCCAGCCCACCTTTTCCTAAGATAATTTGCCTTTAGCTAGTATATCATAGTGTTTAATTGTGTTTGAATGAAAGATAATTGAATACAATGAGTACGTTTAACGATGACAAAAGATTATTGTTATTAATTATTTTATGTTCTGTTCCACAGAGATGGGCAGTGAGTTGCCGGGTACAGTAGTGATGCCGGGGGCAGTGGGATCCGGCCCGGTAAGGATGGGAGGATCGGTGCCAGGCCGTGGTGGCAAGAGAAGATCAGGCGGGTGAGTGTGTCTCTTGATATCCTCTGAACAGTGCTGAAAAAACACCTTGGCCCCAGATTAGCAAGAAAATAATGAGCAAATATGAATTGCAACAAACTATACTGGATAAACAATATAGGCTTGATATACTCAAGGTTTGCCACGGTTTGCATGTGTAAGTGACAATGACCACAAACCTAGCCAAATTGATGCGGAAGTTGCAAAACATGCATTAATGCTTCTCAGTTCATTTTTAATGTTCTGGGAGAAGTATAGTACCATATTTTCCGGACTATAAGGCGCACCTAAAAACCAAAAATGTTCTCAAAAGCCGACAGTGCGCCTTATAGTCCGGTGCGCCTTATATATGGACCAAATTCTTAAATTTAAACTGGCCCGAAGCATTGTGTCATGAAATCAATCATAAGTGGCCCGCTGAAGACTATAAATCATGAATGAAAAAGACTATGGATCATTATTTTGTGATTATAAAGTAATTTGTTGCGTCTGAAGTTGAAATAAAAAAGATAAAATTGTCAGGTCTCGTCCCCAACTGCTCCACTATGTGTCTGTTGTCTTGGTTTCTGTCTGTGTGCTCGCCCCTCCCCTCCTGTGTGCCCATGATCAGTGTGATTGTTCCCACCTGCCTCTCGTTACCTGTCGTGTATAAAAGTCCTGTCTGCCCCTCACTCCCTGTCGGATCATTGGTTGCTGTCATGTCATATTCATGTACTTTTGGTTCCTGTCGGTGTCAAGAATGTTTTCGTTGGGAGGTCATTTTGTTTTGCTAAGTCATGTCAGTTTACCGAGTCTGTATTTTGAGTTCCGCCAATAAACCCTGGTCCAAGCTGCACTTGGTCGTCCTGCTCCATGCTCCACCCGACCGTGACAGAATGATCCGACCAGGAGTGAGGGGCAGACAGGACTTTTATACACGACAGGTAACGAGAGGCAGGTGGGAACAATCACACTGATCATGGGCACACAGGAGGGGAGGGGCGAGCACACAGACAGAAACCAAGACAACAGACACATAGTGGAGCAGTTGGGGACGAGACCTGACAGAACTGATGGTCGAACAAAAAACGCCTCACTAGGAGGGAAAAAAGGGGAAACTAAGGCGCCTCGAACCGAGGGAGAAAAAGGAGACATCAAAGCGCCTCGAACCGAGGGAAATACAAAAACAAGATAGCGATGTAACCAAGTCAACATCGGTGATCAAAGACGTTCAAACAAGGCTTCTACGTGGACTCGAGGGTTTCGTGATCGCTAGTGTTCTCAACAAGGCAAGACGCACTGGCACTGGATACGGGGAAAGACGCGGGTTATATGGACACAGGAGGGGAACACAGGTGAAGACAGTTGGTCATTGGCGCAGGTGCACACACTTGGAATCAGGGGTTCACGTGACCGGACGCACAGGGGAAGGACACACCGACTGGAACGAGAGGAAAATCACACAATAAAACAGGAAGTGATCCGGACGACACATGACAGCATGACAAAAATGGAGAATGATTTGATTTGGATTAAAAATCTGACATGATGCCTTAATAGTGCGCCTTATAGTCCGGTGCGCCTTATATAAGGACAAAGTTTTAAAATGAGCCAGTCATTGATGGTGCGCCTTATAGCCGGTGCGCCTTATAGTCCAGAAAATACGGTATATGTAAATAGACAAGTTTAATATGAGCAGTGTGATGAGTATTGTTATAAATTACTTTTTTAATGTATAGTAATCCCTCGTTTTTCTCTGGGGTAACATTCCGAAAAGAACCCGTGATAGGTGAAATCCGTGAAGTAGAAACCTTTATTTTTTTTACCATTATTATACAGGTATGACATTGAAACCAAAGGACAAAACTTTGTTTCAGGCCCAAGCATTTGTTTAACAAAGAGAAGTAAACACTTTCTTCCAGATAACAGTAAAATAACAATTTTAATCATCAGTACCTACTATATAGTGCGCCTCTGCGGCCTGACTCCGCTCTGTAGTGTCTTTTTCATATGAAGCCATAACACAATGCACTGTGAATAAAATCTGTGAAGCAGTGAGGCCGTGAAAGGTGAACCGTGATATAGCGAGGGATGACTGTATATACTGTACTTTTCTCATGGTAATTTATTTTATTTACAGCAGTGAAAATTTTTGTAATGAATTTGAGAATATGATGAATTATTATGCTAATTTAATTATTTTAAAATCGATTCTTTAATAAAGTACTATGTGCTGCCATATTTATTGAACACGTCATCAGATAACCCGTATAATTAGTATTTATAATTCCGTCGAATGCTTCTAACTGTTGATCATTAAAGGATTAGGCCACATTGTTAGGCAGAAACACCACCAAATTGAATTTGGTGGTGTTTCTGATGGGAAAATGAAGCTTCCAGTTGTATTCTTTGGCTCCTCTAGAGGGCAATGTTGGTTTAAAGTGAGGGTTTTAGGAAATGGCAAGTCGGTGGGCTTTCAGCTCTATGGTGAACAAAGAGTGCCATCTCGAGGTCTAAGTAAACACAACAACGGGTTTATGAATCATCTTGAAGCTTCATTTGCCCATCATTACTAGGTCCCGAAATTTACAGTATATCCTCCTTCAGATGAGAAAGGATGGTGCTGAGTCATGAAATCTTTTGGACAACGTGGCTAACCAGTATATAAATCTTTTCACCGCACTGAAGCATAGTTAGCCACGACATCACATGTTTATGTGGCGGTGGTCAAACCTATTTGGTCGCTATCTTGCCACATGGCATTCTTGGCGATAGTGAATTAAATCATGATAGTGAGTTACATTGACCTGCAATTCATATTTCGTTGAATTCTGAAACATCTCATAGGAATTCACATCTTATCACATTCACATTGGATCTCTGCTCGCACTGTGTTGACAGCATACGTGTCTCAAGCTATGCTGAGTTGAGCATTCTTGCAGGTTCAAGAGAAAAAAACGTATTTTCTAATTGTTAACACTTCTACGTTCTAATGAGCGATGGTAGATTAAAAATCCGTTGCCTTGCAGCTGAGCAATGCGGATTGCGGACTTTGACATGGCACCACGGTTTACATCCCAGTCACATTAATCAGGGATGAGAATTTTCTGCTGATCCGCGGATTTCCGTGTTTTTTTTCCGTCGAAAGTATTTTCGTGAATCGTGTAAATCCATTGAGAAAATTATTTTTTTATATATGGGGGGGGGAGCGGCCGGCTAGCTGGCCGGGCAACGTTAGCCTCGGCAACTTGCGGGCATTCCCCCGCCTACCGCGACGGCATATATATATATTTATATATCCACCCCTCGGCTGCTTTTCTGTGCTTTTTCACATTTGCCATTCTCATTAATATCCTACTCCGTATATTATACCCTAATTCCACGCCACTGCTTGTTATAAAATGAGTGGGATGCTTCAATAAGGGCATCCAGTGTCAAACCTACACTCCCGTTCAAAGTTTTGGGGTCACTCAGAAATGTCCTTATTTTTAAAATAAAACCGCTATTTTTACCAATGTGGATGACATTAAACTAAAAAGGAATACTCTCTCTCTCTCTCTCTCTCTCTCTCTCTCTCTCTCTCTCTCTCTCTCTCTCTCTCTCTCTCTCTATATATATATATATATATATATATATATATATATATATATATATATATATATATATACATACACGTTTAAGCGGTAGTGTATGCCATGTGGCAACATTACAACTAGACGTGTTGGAAGAACTCCCTGCCTGCACTGCAGTTTCAACTTTCCACCAAAAGAGGGTGGTAACAGACTGTGAACAAGTTCATGATTTGATTAGTTGACATATATGGCCTATAAATGTGTGTTTAATGTTGAGCAATTGAAAGTCAGACATGCCCCAGGGAAAAAAAAATGCATCCACCATTTTTTTAGTTCAGAAACATAATTTACAGTATGCATAACTGCATAATTACACTACATACTTGTGTGAAGCTGAAATTAGAACCACTTTGATTTTGAACAGCTTTAATAACAATAGCCTCCAGTACATTTACATGAATATTTTATGGGACTACAACATACCATGTCATTGTACGAACCTGATATTAGGGCTGTAGCTATCAAATACTTTGGTATTCTGATATACTACTGAAAATTGTTTTGAATAATTGGGTATTTAGATAGCAGTTTTTATACTTACTAGTTATAAACACAAAAGACAAAAAAGCACATTTCCACACAATAATGACTGACCAACTGCTTTTCATTCTTCGATAAGCAATGTTTTATACTTACATTTAATCTGTGCATAGGAGTACGTAAGGGTGGGAATATTTTGGCCCCTCAAGATTCAGTTACAATTACAATTACGATTCAGAAGCTCCGATTCAATTACAACATGATTATTGATGCATTTTTATGTACCGTAATTTTCGGACTATAAGTCGCGTTTTTTTTCATAGTTTGGGTGGGGGGGGCGACTTATAAGAAGGAGCGACTTACATGTGTTTTTTTTCAAAAATTTCTCCACCCCCCCAAAAAAAAAAGTGAAACCGCGATAAACGAACCGCGATGTAGCAAGGGATTACTGTAATTTGAATTTCAAGTGATGTCGGCAGCGCGACGCGGCGTGGCGCGGCAGCGCGACGCGGCGTGGCGCGGCGCGGCGGTTGTTTACAAAAAGGACAACGATGGATCACGGGATGACAAAGATGATGAAGGGCCCCACGTACTACCGGCATCATTAGCGGCTTTGTTTCTAAGTGACACGGAGGACGAAGAGTTTGAAGGATTTAAGGATTTGGAGTGACACAGAAGGTTTGAAAAACTATTATGGCTTTTTCGCACGCCCGGTCCTACTCTACGGAGCTCTCTTTCACCTCCGTGGATGGAAGTCGTGGGCCGGCGCTCGCCCGGGTGGCTGTCCGGGGACGGTGGATGGGGCTCGGTCATGGCTTTTACGCACGCCCGGTCCCATTCTATGGATCTCTCTTCCACCTCCGTGGCTGGAAGTCCATGCTGCCACACGCCTGGAAAATAGTTTTGTTAAATAAAGAGCCGTTTACCAAACCCACGTCTTTCCTTGTACTTTGTTAACGCTACAATATAGTTATATACTAGATCTGTGGAATAACGATGAGGTTGACGTCGGGGCGCACGCGCGACGTTGTTGAGGAATTTGATCGATGGATTTAATGATTTAGAGTGCACAGATGGTTTGATAATATTATTGCTTATATAATAGTTGTTTGATATCTAATTTATATATCGTTATATGGGCATGGGAATATTTTGAAGTGCTAGCGCCGTCAGCGGCGCGCACCCATTGTTGACAAAGGACGATCGATGGATTTAATGAATTGGAGTGACACAGATGGTTTTATAAACGTGTTATTTATGTAATAGTTTTTTTTTAATAACTCTGAATGTTACGTCAGGCCCGTTCTCAGCTCTTCGTTTGTGTTTGTCACGTTAGCATACCTATCGTTTAGCCTGTTGTTGCTCGTTCATGTCTGTTCTTGGTGTTGGATTTTGTCGAATAAATTTCCCCCCAAAATGCGACTTATACTCCGGAGCGACTTATATATGTTTTTTTCACGTTATTATGCATTTTATGGCTAATGCGACCTATATTCCGGAGCGACTTTTAGTCCGAAAAATATGGTACACGCGGAAGTACACGCCGAAACATGTAAGGTAAATCAACCTAAATAATTTGTCTGTGATAAAAAAAAACCTGTAAAATAATATTTTAATTACGGCTTATTGATGCACATTTTCACAACACAAGTTTTTATTTTTTTTTCACTATTATCACTTGCACTTTATTTGAAAAGTGGTGTCCTCTGTACTCTGAATAACCAAACTGCAAACCGAAAACTCAGAACGTTATCCAAATGTGCAGCTGAGTCTGTCAAGACATGTTAGCCAAATTGTAAACATTTGTGTTCAGGGGACGGGAACATGAGTAGGGTTAAACGAAACAGTCCTAAAATGGGCCGTTGTTGGAGTAATGTGTCATTAAATGTGTAATGTGTAAATGATCAACAACTCATTGTATATTTAGAAGGTAGAAAAGGTATAACAAAAATTAGAAACGGTATAACGAAAAAAGAAAATATAAAAATATAAAGACAATATCATATATTGTTTGGAGTTTTTCCTGTAACATGCGTTTGTTGAGAAAAAAATTAAAAAATCCTGGTAAAATATCTGGAATGTTCCTAAAAGGTGATGATAAAGGTTGGCATCTGTACCTGATACTCACTCGCCCCTTTTGTATTGAATGTTTTTTTTTCTTATGACCTGCATTAACTGCGTGAACACACTGGTCCACTTTTGTGACTACTATATCTACCAAAGAGAACCTTTGTGTCACTGTGATTTTAATATACCGTCACTTGTTTTTATGGATGAGGTCGTCAGTTAAAAAGGTTTGGCAGGTTCAACATTATACACAAGTTTGTCCATTTGCATCAACCAAAACAAAACGTTCTCTTTTTCTTCAAACTGATCTTTGAGACGTTTACAGCAAATATTGGCCCCATGAGTGTTATGCTCTCCAAGTCTTAAAACTGGTAATGCGACTTTCCTGTGGTTCTTTCTCAGAATGGACTTTGATGACGAGGACGGAGAGGGACCTAGCAAATTTTCAAGGTCAGAAAAATTAATGCATTAGACATTGTTACAACATTGGTTACGCTTCAAGTTTTAGATATAGCTTCAGCATTTAATTATTTGTCTGATCATTTCATAAATCATTGTATTTGCATTCATTAAAAGCACAATGCACATCTTTTAATTTTTTAGTATTTATATCAGCTATCCTGCTGTGTTTTAATCGTCTCGACTTGTTTTCCTTTCACCGCTTTCTATTTGCCACCTCTAAATCCATAGGTTGTAAGTGTATTATTCATCAGCAGAAATCTCCACAGAGTGCTTTCTTGTAAGCTGAATGATGGCAGTGTATAGGACAAGCTGCTCTCTGGTGATCACAAGAGGAACTGCACTCTTAGTGTTTTCCAATTGCATTACATGTGTGAAAACTGCTTACATGTGCTGCCGCTTAAACTGTGAAAGTTTGTCAGAACCGCTGCAAGTATGTCAGTGACATATAGTAACTACAGACTAAAAGAAAGAGAGGAGGAGATGTTTTGTGGTAAGGTTATCTTTGTTATGGTGACACCCACTTGCAGCAGCTTCTCATTCACCAACAGTAGATAATTATACATCACATTTTATTTGCGTGCTTATTTGCGTGTACACTTGTTGTAATTGCAGTTCTTTTGACATTTCCCTCTAAATTAAGAATTAATTATTTCCTAAAACCAATCGCTAATTTAAAAATGTCATAGAGAATGTCAATATGACATGACTGACAAATATGACAGGTATACAGTGTTTTGAATAGTTTGTCATTTTAAAATCCAAGCAATTTCAGGGTTCATTCAGAGGAAGCACTCTTGAGTTGTTTTCTAACCAAGAAGTAACTGCTGCCTTAATCTGAACGTTGTTGGTAGATTGTGATGCAAATTACCCACAATGATTTGAGTCAAATACACAAACAAGTTACGACTTTGAAAAAATAGTTGTGCTGTGAGAAACAAATGATATCTTTGTGTTATCACTCAAATTATCCTATCATTAATTACAAAAGTATTTTTTTCATTCCACAAGCCATTAGCATTTTTTTTAACATAGCAACTTTGCCTTGCACCATGCTATTTTCATTTGTCTTCTCTCATGCTCTAAAACATCTGTAACGCGTAACATGTTATTTGTCAAGACTTTGGTGTTTGTATTTATGTGTTGTCTTTCTATGTATTTACAATTCATTGAATGCATTTTTGTTTCTGTTTTTTTCTTTGTAGGTATGATGATGATCAGATACCTGGTGAGGATAAGGAAAAATATGCCAGGTAGGCCTAGCCATCTGGAGATAAAGTGGATACTCAGGATATACTGAAGTTCAAACCTGCCCTGGCCTCAAGTGAAATAACAAGTCAGGATGGGGTTTATGCCTATTTTGAAAATTTTAAACCTAGTAAAAGATTATCTTCGTACCAACAGTACATCTGAACTTGGTATTGGTGTACAGCGTTCTTCTTCACGGCCTTTCTGTTTCGCAGAGTTTTTTGTGGGTGCCAGTGTATCATGCTTTTATAACTAATTTATATATTTTAAAAAGTAGGAGTTAGGGCTCCTCAATTATTCAAATTTTAATCATGATTACGATTTTCTCGATGATCTCAAAATTCGATTAATCGATTATTTGGTGTTTCCATTCTGAGATGTGTATGCGCAACTCAATCGTGACACCCTCGCGTGTGTGGAGAGTGGAGATCCAAGCCATATTCAACAAGCATTGTACCTGAACGCGTTCAATGAACCAAAGTTCATGAACTCGTTCATATTTTGGACGAATGTGAACAGAACGTAGCGCATTTTGGCTTTTTTGAACGAATGAGCAATGAGTGGTTTTGAATGGAAGTTTACTTTTGTTCTAGGATGCCAGGTTTTTTCTTCTTTGATGTCAAAAGAAAACCCTGCTAAACACACTGTAAATGAGGTTGTTGGGGGGGCAACAAACAGTTGCGCGGCAAAGTCAAAGTCAGCTTTATTGTCAATTTCTCCACATGCCAAAGACACACAAAGAAACCGAAATTTCGTTCCCCCCTATCCCACGGTGACAAGACATGGCTCACAACAGACAAACAAGTAAACAAGTATAACAAAAGCGTGCTGAATAAATAATGAATAAATAACACAACAATAAATAAATAAATAAATAAGAGGAGCAGAAAAAAAAGGAGCAAGTGCGCGTACAGCAGACATTCCCGAAAATAGCGCAACAGTGCCGCACGCTACGCAGAAGGGGGTAGCGAGTTCAGGGCCCTAACAGCCTGGAGAAAGAAGCTGTTGGCGAGTCTGGTGGTGCGGGAGCGCAGGCTCCTGTACCTCTTCCCAGAGGGCAGAAGGTCAAACAAAGAGTGAGCCGGGTGACTCACATCTCTGGCAATTGAGGTGTCCTTGCGGGCGAGATGGGAGGTGTAAATGTCCTTCAGGGAGGGGAGCGAAGCACCAATAATCTTACCAGCCGTATTCACTATGCGGTGCAGGGCCTTCAAGTTCTGTTCAGTGCAGTTACCACCCCAGACAGCGATGCAACTGGTGAGGACGCTCTCAATGGTGCCACGGTAGAATGTAGACAGGACTGCCTGAGGAGCACATGCACGCCTGAGCTTCCGCAAGAAGTACAGGCGGCGCTGAGCTTTCTTTGCCAGTGACGAGGTGTTTGCGGACCAGGAGAGGTACTCACTGATGTGCACCCCCAGGAACTTGGTGCAGCTCACCCTCTCCACCACAGCACCGTCGATGATCAGCGGCAGGTGTGTTGTGTGACCCTTCTGGAAGTCAACAATGATTTCCTTGGTCTTATTGACGTTCAGCAGGAGGTTGTTGTCCCTGCACCACGTGGTCAGAAGGTCAACTTCCGACCTGTACCGAGTCTCGTCGCCCTTCGCCCAGAGTCGTGTCGTCAGCAAACTTCACTATGCGATTGTCGCTGTAGGTCGCAGTGCAGTCATGCGTCAGCAGGGTGAAGAGCAATGGACTGAGCACACAGCCCTGGGGGGCCCCCGTGCTCAGCGTGATGCTGGCGGAGATTTTGTCGCCAACACGCACCACCTGAGGCCTCTGACAGAGGAAGTCCAGTAGCCAGTTGCAGAGGGAGGTACTGAGGCCCAGCTCGTCGAGTTTGCAGATGAGTCGCTGCGGCACAATGGTGTTGAAGGCAGAGCTAAAGTCCACAAACAGCAACCTCGCATATGAGTCCTTTCTCTCCAGGTGGGTGAGGGCCGAGTGGAGGGCAGAACAGATGGCATCCTCAGAGGACCGCTTGGCACGGTACGCAAACTGGAAAGGGTCAATGGTGGGGGGGAGAACGGACTTGATGTGCTCCATGACAAGCCGCTCAAAGCACTTCATGATGATGGGCGTCAGTGCCACGGGGCGGTAGTCATTGAAGCAGGACGGTGCAGGTTTCTTCGGCACAGGAACGATGGTGGCAGCCTTGAAACACGAGGGGACGATGGCCTGCTGCAGGGAAACGTTAAAGATGTCCGTGAAGACACCCGACAGCTCCCCAGCGCAGTCCTTCAGCGCTCGACCCGGGATGTTGTCAGGCCCGCCTTACGGGTGTCAATAGCGGCAAGCGCCCTCCTCACACCGTCGGCAGAGAGGCGCAGGGGCTGCTCGTGTGGGGGGGGGGGGAGTGGTCTTCAGCGGGCAAGTGCTGTTCTGGGCGTCAAAGCGAGCAAAGAAGCGGTTCAGATCGTTCAGCAGACGGACGTCGCCCTCACAGCTCCTCAGCGCGGGCTTGTAGTCCGTGATGGTCTGAATGCCCCGCCAAAGGCTACGTGCGTCCTTGCTGTCCTTGAAGTGGGTGGAGACCTTGCACGAGAACGCCTTCTTCGCTTCTTTGATGCCTCAGGACAGGTTGGCCCTCGCTGTCCTCAAGCCAGCCTCATCCCCCGCTCTGAAAGCCTTGTCCCTGGCCCTCAACAGTCTGAGGACAGCCCCCGTCAGTCACGGCTTCCAGTTCGCGCGAGTGACAGACGTAACATTCGATGAAAACTCCCATGGCTCGTGAGCCAGATATGGCTCTTTTGGTGACGTTATTAAAAATAATACATTAGTACACTCAAAAAATTGTTGGTCTTAATTAAAATACATGCATTTAATTGTATCTAGCTTATCGTTTTTTTAAAATGGTATGGCTCTCACGGGAAGTTATTGAATAAATGAATGAATGAATGAGTGAATCTTTATTTCGAACATGATTTAAAGAATAAAAACAATAAAAAACAAACAACAAAAAACACAACAAACAATATTGTTTGTTGTGTGTTTTTTTTTTTGTCGAAACACTGTTCGAAAAGGAGTAGGAAGAAGCCTAGGCTTATCTTGTTATTGAATGAATGAATGAGATGGTTGTTCGTCTCTGTGTGCCCTGCGATTGGCTGGCAACCGGTTCAGGATGTCCCCCGCCTACTGCCCGATGACTGCCAGGATAGGTCCAGCACGCCTGCTACCCCCGTGGGGTCAAGCAGTACAGATAATGGATAGATGGATAGTATTTCACTTAAACCACTTATGCACTTAAACAGCTTTAGTTTTAGGCTACATCACAAGTCTTTGTTTGCATGCGTGGGTGTGCATGTGTTAACTGCATCAATATGTGCGTTGTTTCGTGCCAATTTGTCCATGCACAAGTCAAGGAAAACACACGTTGCTACAGAAATAGGACATAGGCAATAATCATGTTAGAAAAATAAATTTTGAAAGGCGAGCGTGTCATGGATATTGGATCAAAGGGGCATGCAACCTTTTTATCACAAGTTTCATTATTTCATCTACTGGTACAAATAAAATTTCCAATATTACTAAAGTTATAAATAGGCCTGTAATGATAATTACTTTATTGACTTTTTTTGACTCGATAAATGGTCCTTTCCATGCATGTGATTACATACACGTATATAGAGCTATTCACTTCCTGACCATTTAAATGGAAAATATTTACCTTTTTACATTTAAATAACCGAATCAGCAATGCTCCTTTTATGACTTTACACTTTTACACTCACTATAGCTGTCAGGAACAAATTATTTAATTAATACCATGATATGTGTAACGAATCAGGCTGGGCGACCACGTGCAGCACGAACTTTATTTGAATGAGAGGAAAGGGGAAGTGGAATGCTGGAATGCCGCCAGAGCAGGTGCAGCAAAGAAGTAGCGTCGCAGCAGCGGATGACAGACGACAGTTGCCGGGGCACGACTGGAAGCTCGCGGGAGGAGAGCAGACAGGCAGGCAGACGGGCAGGTAGGAAACCAGGCGTTGCGTCGGTGTGCGTCCTCGAGGCAGACAGGGCAAGCAAGGGCAGGCAAGCTCGTGGTCGACAGGAAGAAGGTCAGGCCAGACAGAGTTCGGAGCAGAACAATCAAACAGGCAGGCAAGGCGTAAGGCAGAGACATTTTCAGGATCAGGCAATAGGTCAGGCCTGGCAGTGTTCATGAATGGGTCGGTCAAGCAGGAAAACAAGGTCGACAGGAGTCAGTTTGGTGAAATTGCCAGTGAGCAGGAATGAGTCACAACATAGACAAGTAGCAAGCCAGACGAACTACCTAGGAGTGACGGGAGAACAGCGTTTAAAATACACGCCCAGATGAGCAGGTAACGAGAGACAGGTGGCGATGGGCGCTGATTATCGCGGGGCGTGGCTATGAGCAATGTGCGTCAATGCAGACGTGGCTGTGGACACGCGTGGGAGGCGCAGCAGCTAGCTGTGCGCGAGTTGGAAGAGTAATCGACTCGCGGATGAAGAGCAGAATCATGACGGGGGGCGTAGCCGCACGCAGCAGAGAACAGCTCACTCGCTGAACGTAGAGTGACATCGCAAGAGGGAATCGTGGCAGCTGCTAACGTGTGGGCACACGTCAACCGGCAGGGTTACGGCGGGGTGGAGACGGGACAGATATGAATTTAAGGCTATTGATTATTATTTAATTATTAATCTGAGCTTTCACACACAAAAACATCGCAGGATTCCCTCTTCAAAACAGCAATAAATGTTCTATGTATTGATATCTATGTCGACAGCATGGATTTTAGGTTAAAATGACTTACTTTAATCTCTTTGATCCTTCCGCATACACTGGCCAACGGTAGATGTGGTCTTTCAATCAATAATCATTTCTGAACTGGTTATGGTTTTGGTCCAATTTTAAATCCATCCGCTCGTTGTCCTAGCTCAGACATGGGCAAACCACGGCCCGCGGGCCACATCCGGCCCACGGGGCCGTTTAATCCGGCCCGACAAACCTGAATAAATTGTATTATTGAACTTTTTTTGGGGTCATTTTCCCTGCAATTAGTATGTTTCCCCAATAGATGGGGAAGCACCCACCCGCGCATTTACTCCCGGAAGCTGTGTCAGAAAGCTCGGTGCACACTCACAAGTGCATGTACGTACTAAGTAGTACGAACCCGGCGCACTCCGCGCTCTATTTCCATCAGTGCCGAATTTCGAGCGTAAGCTGTGACGTCAGCATTCTCGTAATTCGCGCGCTGAGCTTTCAGATACAGTTTTACGTTAATGCCACCCACAAACCTTCCCCTGGAATCCTTCCACTAAAATGAGTTCCCCGAAGAAAAGAAAGGTGGACACTGAGTGCCGAGTGTTTAAAAAAAAAAAAAGAGGACAATTTGGCTCGACCTACGTGTGTGAGCAGACGTTCCGCCACATGAACGTCAACAAAGCCTGTCACAGCTCTAGGTTAATGGACCGACACCTCGGCTCTATCCTAAGAATTACCACAACAAATTTTACTCCAGACCATGATGCACTAGCAAAAAAAGGGAGACCAACAATACTATTGATTTCTTTATTACTTTATTTAGTATTCTTTCACTGATTCTTCAAGATGATATATTTGGTCAGAATGTGTGCCGTTTTATGTGATTTCGCCTCATTAGATAAACATATTCCATAAATCTGACTTGCAGGCGCTGAAGTGATGGAAACTATTATTCATAATAACAGTGTCGTATTTAATGAGAATCACTGATAGTAGTTTTTTGGTGAAATATTTTTTTAATGCTGTTAATAAATGCATTTGTTTTCAAAAAGCTTTCAAATTTCTAATCAAAATTTAGAACCAAATTCGGCCCGCCAGTCAAAAAGTTTGCCCACCCCTGTCCTATCTGCTAGTGCGAAGCTAACCTGAGCATTTGTGTCTCCGCTCGCCAACAGGTGATCAAATTCCTTTTGATGGCAATTATTCCCTTTGATGGCAATTATAAATGCGTGACAGTGAAGTAATTAAAAGAGTCATTGCCACGGAGTGTGATGAAACTCAACATGATGAAATTGTGCGCTGTCACTTGCCACTTAAATGTCATCCTCCTTCTCGTTGCATTAGTAGGAAGCAGGATTACTTAGTTGGAAAAAGGTTTTCGCCTCAGGTCCATTTCCTTGACAAGTTGGTCTGTAACTGTCAGAGGAGTAGCACTAACAACAAATCCAAAGTTCTGGTGACGGCACCATCGTATCCGAGTCAGCAAATTTTAAATGATTACTTAATATGTTCTACCCAATCAGATAAATGAACGGATTACGACTTGTTAGTGCACAGCCCTAATATATATAGTTGATGTACTACTACGTATATCGTATTTTCTGCACCATAAGGCGTTTCGGCTTAAAAGGCGCAGACTCAATTGTGTGTGTGTGTGTGTGTGTGTGTGTGTGGGGGGGGGGTTCTGTACTTAATCCACACACAGGGCACACCGCATTATAGAGCGCATGCACACTATGACTTAAGGTTAAAAAAAAAAAAACTTTACTGAGGCAGTGAGTTCGGTTGTATGAGTTCAGTTGTACTTTATTCTATTTAACCATGTCTGTACTGTAACTCATGTTATTGTTAATCAATATTCATACGCATATCCCTCAAAGTCCTCATCTTCTGTATCCGATTTAAACAGTTGGGCAAGTTTGCCATTAAACATCACTAGTTCAAAGTCAAAGTCAAAGTCAAAGTCTCCTTTATTGTCAATAGCTCCGCATGTCAAGACACACAAAGCGATCGAAATTACGTTTCTCACTATCCCAGGGTAACAAGACAGAGTTCACAACGCACATACAAGTAAACAACACAGGAAAAATAAAACAAGAAGATGAACAATAAGAGTGATAGCACGCTAGCCGCTCCCGATCCACAGCAGAGTCCGGAAAGATGACAGTCAACCAGGCCACTGTGAACACGAGCACACAGCAGGCACGCACTGTCCGGTTCGTGGATCTTATCAGGCGAACGCAACCCATCTTGTCGTCCCGCGAACGAACGTACGCCAGTAGAATGGAAGGCACGGCTGGGCGAGGTGGGGTGGCCGCAAGCCTGGCCCGATGTCTCCGCGCTGGCCCCTCTCCCGCTGCCTCGCAGACCCGCTGCCGACGCATCCCAACAATGCTCCAGGACGGAGCGGTCCGAGCTCACGACGCAGTCCAACCGGGGGAGGAAGAGCAGGCCAGTCCGGCGTCGCTCCATGACGAAGCAGTCCGAGCGCCCTTAATCTCTCCGCACCAAAGTCCAGAACGCCATAAAACCCTCTTGTTCTCCCCTCGGAGTCAAACTCGTTGTCGCTTTGCTCTTCGGCATTGTTTCCAGCTTTCCAGAAAGTTTGAATTGTGCCTTGTAAGCATGTCTCTTTGTCGATGCCATTTTAAAGTGTCCTAAGGCTGTTTGCTTTGTACCTCCCAATCATATTCATCAATGGTGGTGGAGAGACGTACTCCACGTATTACGTACAGTCCTCTGATTGTTTTACTGCCCCAATCTACGGAAAACGTAATGTCCTCTGATTGTTTCATTGACATATTATACGTCCCTGTGTGGCGGCAGCCACACAACATTTATAGATTTTGGAATTCGGTCCACACAAAAGGTGCACCTTATGCGTGCCTTCGATTTTTGAGAAAATTAAAGGCATTTAAGTGCGCCTTATGGTGCGGAAAGAACGATATATGAAATATCAGAACGATGAATGTCATTTTTGTATTGGTTTGATTGTTATCTGTTGTACTACTGTGAATTTGTAGTACGTACGTATTTCTGGAAAAAAATATTTTTTCTAGACGGAGAATTAATTATGTGTGAATATTGGGAGATATTTAATGTTAATAATGTCACGTGGCCGTGCCATCTGTCATCCAACCAGTAAATTTCCTTCTGTCAGTCGTTGACAGCCACGCTCACGTAATCACTCAATTATTTGCACTTGTCCCTGCTTGTTAATAGTACGATTTAAACTCTGGACTTCCAGTCACACGCTGTCAGTTCGTTCAGTTGCCCTACCTGTTGTCTTGCCTGTATGCTACCCGTTCTGCTGTCCGTTTGTTTCCCTGTGCCTGCACTCTATTTCAGCCAGCGCACTATCTTTGATCCCGTTAGCCCATCCAACTGGCCAGTGGCGTTCGGGCGCCGCATGCCCCAGACGGTCGCCCGTCTCCAACCACAACTTCGCACGTCCTGCCTGCTGGTGGTCCGACCCCCGCATTCCAGCAATCCACTTCCCTTTCCCCTTCTCCTCAATAAAAGTCCGTGCCGCACATGGTCGCTCTGCCTCGTCCCTCACAAATAATCTACTAGGAGACATACATTTATTTTTTGGGCTGTGTCACTTAAAAAAGAAGACTTATAGATAGTTCTGTGATTGATCAGCGACTAGTTCATTTGCCTGCAACCCTAGTGAGGGTAAGAAAGTGATAAAGTAAATGAGGGCAGAAAATGGAAGGCTGGATCACTGGACATTGATTGTCCTTCTGAAAATTCAGTTTTTTTATTTTTTTATTTCTAGAGTCATGAAGCATTTTGCATTTCCCCAGTTTCACCTGCAAAAAAGCAGAGCCTTCTGGCAAACGTATTCTGGTGTATGAAATGTATTATTATGGGAAATCCATGTACATCCTTCATCCTCTTGTACAATACAAATGGTCCAAATGTTTTTTGCTGTCTTTATTCATTATGGAAGATACAGTTACGTAACATATTAATCAAAGAGGATGTATGATTCACTGTACTTTTTTTCAAATTGTACAGTATATTAGCTGAAACCCGTTTTATGTTTTGTCACTGCTTTGTCTGTATTTTAGAGAGAACCACAGTGAAATTGAGAGGCGCAGACGCAATAAAATGACACAGTACATCACCGAGCTGTCAGACATGGTCCCTACCTGCAGTGCTCTGGCCCGTAAACCTGACAAACTGACCATTTTGCGAATGGCAGTCTCTCATATGAAATCAATGCGAGGCACTGGGAACACATCCACTGATGGAGCCTATAAGCCCTCATTTCTTACTGAACAGGTACTTTCAAGGAGCGACTTTGTAACTAATTCATTTACATATAAACGTGTGAAACAACTATAATAAAGTTCCTAAAAATTAAATATACATTATTTTTTTGTCATCTCTTTCTACAACCTGTTTTGTGTAAATTGCATATATTATATACGTGAGATGACAATCCCAACTCAACTATCTGACACCCCTGTTTGATTTTGTGATTCATTAGTTAAATCAGTCTTTAGTCTTTTATATTTGTGAATTATTTCTTGGGCTACAGGAACTGAAGCATCTGATTTTGGAAGCAGCGGATGGCTTTCTGTTTGTGGTGGCGGCAGAGACGGGACGCGTGATCTATGTCTCTGATTCTGTGACACCAGTGTTGAACCACCCCCAGTCTGAGTGGTTTGGCAGCACTCTTTATGAACAGGTCCACCCAGATGATGTTGACAAGCTGAGAGAACAGCTCAGTACCTCCGAAAACTCCATGACAGGTAGTTCTGCTGGTATTTATTCATTTGTTAGATTCTGTAGTCAGTTGGCATTATAAGCTATGTATGTATTTATAGAAAGGACCCTGCCACTTTGAAACGCTATTGCTATACATGCCGTAATATCCGGACTATAAGCCGCGACTTTTTTCCAAAATTTTGAACCCTGCGGCTTATAGTCAGGTGCGGCTTATATATGAAAAAAAAATTGATTTTTGTGATGATTTGATCACTTTTATACACTCGTAAAAAGGCTGTGGACCACTGTCGTGCGGTATCTTGAAGAAAAAAACAACAAAATACTATTTTGAAACACTACTATGGCTGCTGCTTATTCTGGCTGTGTTGCTTGTGGCTATTATGAGCTTTAGTAGGAATGCACGCTAGGTGACCTGCGTCAAAGGGCTCTAAACCCTGTCTCTTACTCTGCTATGTGACTCGGAGATTACACAAAGCAGTGGCGCTGTTTGGACCATCTGCATTGTATTAAAACCCAATCAATCAGCATTTAAATTCAATACTTCTGACATTTTGCTCACCAAAAACAAGTTGTAATGAATGTGAACTTTTAATGCATTTTATTCAGAACGTTACTTGGAACCCTGAGGCTTAAATGGCGGCGCAGCGTATTTATGGATTTTTACGGCTTTCTGTGTACTGTGTTTCTTTGTAAAAAACTCATGTGCACGTGCGGCTTATAGTCCGGTGCGGCTTATGTAAGAAAAAAAACAAAAATATCCCTGAATTTTAGCTGGTGCGGTTTATAGTCCGGTGCGGTTTATAGTCCGGAAATTACGGTATATAAGCTCTCATAACTAATTCTATGCATTTTTTTTTTACTTTACTATGCAGTTTGCGACTTGACTTATATAAACTTATATAATCTTTTTCCTTAACCGTCTAATTAAATAACTCAAGTGATTAATGGTAATAGTTTATTTCTTATGCCAGTGCATGGTGTTGCCTGTGGTCTAGTCACATTTTGTTAAAAGGCTCAAGGGAGACTGAAAATATCATCAAGCCCATGTGCACACTAGAGGGCATCACTGTGTTAGTCTGTTGATCTGACTGCAAACTGAATACCCAGCAGGGACATCTAATCCACGTAACACAATAATGACCGTGAAGAACTGTGAAGGATAAAAAGTACACACACAAAACTAAACACATTATACCCACACATATGCCAATCTCATACATAGCCTTTTAAGTCCCGACTTTACTCAATAAATTCAGTGGAACTGAAATAGTGAATTTTGGAAGCTTATTTGGAAACTTCTTTGATGCTAAACCCTTAAATTAGGGCATGTTTAGCAGTTTACTCACTCATAAAGAGTGAATACCAACAAGTTAAATACAGAGCAAGTGTACTTTTGAATGTACAGATGCCTCTTTGTGATGACTGGCTTATTCATGCAATTCTGTGAATTAAAATATAACATTTGTTTTAACAAATTTCAGGAGTGTTTTCTTTAAAGGATCAAGAGATATTTAATGATGTAATATGCTGTTATATGTTTGCCATGGTCAAGAAAATATGCCACCACGCTCACGTGCAAAGCTCCAGTCAAATTTTTATTTGCAAGATGGTGCAAATTCCTTGTCCATCTGGAAGGGATCAGTCTTCTTCCAATGATAATGAATCCTGTTTGTGCCGCTCATGTCTTTTATCTTTCACTTTTCTCATATGATACATCCCTGCTTCAATATATGTCACTCCAAATCATTAAATCTATCAAAATCTTCGTCTGTATCACTCCGCTGACTCCGGAAGTCAGTGGATGGATTCAGATTCATCGTCAGTTGCAGTTCCAATTATTCCACATGCCTAGAGTGCTCTCATGCGGTTTAAAGTGAAAATTACATGTGAAGTGATAAACTACTAGTAAGTAAGAATCTACTAAGTAATGTGTTAATGGTCAAGCAATATTGTGTTAATAATTTTACATATAAGTCGCTCCTGATTATAAGTCGCACCAAACTATGAAAAAAACTGCAACTTTTTGTCTGGAAACTATGGTACTTGTTTTGACTTAACTAAAAGAAGCTTCTCTCTCTCTCTCTCTCTCTCTCTCTCTCTCTCTCTCTCTCTCTCTCTCTCTCTCTCTTTCTCTTTCTCTTACTCTGTCTCTCTCTCTCCCTCTCTCTCTCTCTCTCTCTCTCTCTCTCTCTCTCTCTCTCGTAGGACGGATTCTTGACCTGAAGACAGGAACAGTTAAAAAGGAAGGGCAACAGTCTTCCATGAGAATGTGTATGGGCTCCAGGCGCTCCTTCATCTGCCGTATGAGGTTTGTATTTAATATCCACTGTATAGTCGTCCCCTGCATACTTGTGGTTCAGCATCTGCAGATTAGCATCCATCCATCCATCTATTATCTGTACCGCTTGTCCAAACGGGGGTTGCTGGCGTGCTGGAGCCTATCCCAGCAGTAGGAGGGGAATACCCTGAAGTAGTTGCCAGCCAATCGCAGGGCACACAGAGACCAACAACCATCCGCACTCACACCTACGTATGGGCAATTTGAAGTGCTCATTCGGCCTACTAAGCTTGTTTTTGGGATGGAGGAGGAAACCGGAGTGCCCGGAGAAAACCCATGCGGGCCCGGGGAGAACATGCAAACTCCACACAGGGAGGGCCGGAGGAGAAATCAAACCCACACCCTCTTAACTGTGGTCGTGCCAACCAGCGTTCCACCGAGCCGCCCGCAGATTACCATATTATATTAAAGTGTTTTATATTTCAGGTCACTACTCAACTAATCTAAAAGCTCATTGTAACAGTTGTTCTGTCTCTCTTTCGTTTTTAGTGGTTCATAAAGGGCATAATAAAGGTTGGGAAAATTTGTGGCATTCATTAAGCGGTTTGCTTCTTTTTTTAATGTACTCAAGGCGTTTTTCAGTTTTGCCAGACGCCTTACATTTGGATTCTAGTACCTTGATTCAAAGGGTCTCTGACAATGTGCAATCAACAAAAAACAGCATGCAACAAAATATTATTGGCGCAAACTTGTAAAATATATACACCATAAACTGTTTTACACTGTATTTCTATCAAAGACCCACTTTAATCCCGCCGTGACAGTGAATCGTCATTTGTTGAGGTTTCCATACAACAAATATAATTTGACAAAGTACATTTTCATTTTTGTTTTCAAACTGAAAAAGGACCTCTGATAAAGTTGTCTACCTGTATTTGTATCATTGAGTGCTGCAGCCTAACCCAGTTGACAGAGTGCAATGAACCCTGGAAAGATTGTGTGTCAGTTGCAAAGCTGACACTCCCACAGAGAATTTTGAGCAGGGGTGTCAACATTTTTTTGTCACAGGCTGCACCGTAGTCACACTTTCCTTCGGAGTGCCACTATGACGATGAAGAAATTACAACAAAATGATAAATAACTACCGTATTTTTTCGGACTAAAAGTCGCTCCGGAATATACGTCGCATTAGCCATAAAATGCACAATAAAGTGAAAAAAAACATATATAAGTCGCTCCGGAGTATAAGTCGCATTTTGGGGGAAATTTATTCGACGAATGAACAACAACAGGCGAAATGATAGGTATGCTAACGTGACATAAACACAAACGAAGAGCTGAGAACGGGCCTGATGTAACATTGACAGTTATTCAAATAACTATAACATAAATAACACCTTTATCAAACCATCTGTATCATTCCAAATCATTAAATCCATCGATCGTCCTTTATGTCAACAATGCCGGGTGCGCACCGCTGACGGCGGTTGCACTTCAAATTATTACACAGGCCCATATAACGATATATAAATTATATATCAAATAACTGTTATATAAGCAATAATATTATCAAACCATCTGTGTAACTCCAAATCATTAAATCCATCAATTGTCCTTTATGTCAACAATGCCGGGTGCGCGCCGCTGACGACGGTTGCGCTTCAAAATATTCCACAGGCCCATAGAATTATAAACAACAATTTTATCAAGAATCTCTGTCACTCCAAGTCATTAAATCCCATGATCGAATCATTTGTCCTTTATGTAAAACACCGTCGCATATGCGCCGCAGTTGCAGTTCAGATTACAGTAATCCCTCGCTACATCGCGGTTCGTTTGTCACGGTTTCACTACATCGCGGATTCTTCAATTTTGAAATTTTGTGAATAATTTCACATAAAAGTCACTTCTGAGTATAAGTCGCCCCCCCACCCAAACTATGAAAAAAAAACATGATTTATAGTCCAAAAAATACGGTATTTTTGAAAGCAGAGGCTAGTAAAACATTATATATTGTATATTAATTAATATAATATTTTAAAAAGATAAATAGTAACGGGCGGCTCGATGACGAACTGATTAGCACGTCCATCTCATAGTTAGGAGGGCGCGGGTTCAATTTGATTTCTCCTCCGGCCCTTCCTGTGTGGAGTTTGCATGTTCTCCGTGCGTGGGTTTTCTCTGGGCACTCCGGTTTCCTCCCACATCCCCAAAAAATGCTTGGTAGGCCAATTGAGCACTCCAAATTGCCCCTAGCTATGAGTCCGAGTGCGAATGGTTGTTCGTCTCTGTGTGCCCTGCAATTGGCTGGCAACCAGTTCAGGGTGTCCCCCGCATACTGCCCGTCCAGCATGCCCACGACCCACGTGGGGACAAGTGGTATAGAAAATGCATGCATGGATGGATGGATGGATGGATGGATAGATGGATGGATAAATAGTAACAAAAATTGCCAGCAATATCTCTATTTTCTAAAGTGAATTCAATTTGCAATATTAGTATTGACACATGAAGTCAATGCCCAATTTGCTTTCCACATAAAATGATGTGGCAGGCCGCAACTGGCACACGAGCCTTGAGTTTGATTTATAGCCTCAACCTTACCTTAAAGCAGGGGTGTCAAACTCATTTTTTTCGCAGGCCGCATTGGAGTCATAGCTTCTTTCGGAGGGCCATTATGACTGTCAACCCAAATAAATGTATAAGCACCTCCTTATATACAGTAAAAGCTACAAAACAAACTGACAAATAACTCGTTTTCAAATCAGACGATTAAAAACTGGTCAAATATTTAAAAAAAAAGATATTATTAAAAGTGAAGACAATTTGCAATTCTAGTAATGATACACGAATTTGATGCACAATTTGTCTTCGTGGGCCACATAAAATGATGTGGCGGGCCGTATCTGGCCCCCGGGCCTTGAGTTTGACACCTGTGCCTTAAAGGAACAGTAAAGCGAGCGCAACATGCGCACTTATGTGATTGACTATTAAAAAATTATGTCAATATTACCATTACCCCCTGAAAAAAAAATCCAGAAGTGATTTAGCAGTATGTTGGAACAGAGTGGTGGCGGCCTTACTAAAGGCCACTTTTTGGGCGGAGTCTGTTTGATTTGACACATCAGCCTGACTGTGTCACGGAAGGAAGCGATCACAATTATCCCATTGGAATTAATTCTAATGACTATCGCTTAAAATGTCCAAAAACAGCTATTAATTGACACCAGAATTTACATGGATATCTCTACTTATGACTACTTCAACTTATCACAAGAATCAGCCTCTTCGTGGCTGATTTAAGAGGAAGAAATGAGCAGCCTCTCTGTAGTTTAAGTGCCTTGTCACGTCTGTATTTCCTTTCACCAGTCACCAACATACGCAAACATGATGCGTCCCGAAAGGCTTTATGAAAGGTGAATTGTTTGTACGTCGTTATATATTCACATGAAATTGTTAAGGGCTCATTTGACTTAGATTACACCTGAAGTCCACGTATAGGGTACCACCTCTGCCGCCTATCCGAAAAAGGTGCTTTAAGCAGCCACACTCAGTTGAAGGGCGGGACCCTTGCTGGAAGCCAGGTGCTCCCAATCTTTCCAATAATCTTTCCAACAAGCCAACCTCGCTTCCTTCCGTGATGTCATCAACCAAGACATGGAGGGGAGGGGTGTGGCCCTATTCCTCATGGATAAAATAGAAAATGCTAACTTTTTTCATTTTTCTGAATACTGGGCTGTAAAAAATGAAACACCTTCACTTTTGTGTCCTTTTAAATATGCATATTTTGACAATGGGAATACCTTGAGTGAAACCACTTAAGCTCAGGAAAAATATGCAAATTCTGTACTTTGCTGCTCGGCTGTAGAGCTTTGTTAACCTTTATGCGACTGTCTGACTCTAATAATAAACTATCGTCTGTGTTTGTTGCTACCATTTAGACAACATATCTTTACTCCAAAGCCTCTAACACTCAACAAGTATGAGCCCTCAAACATGTCAAATCGGTTACATACGTGCACAAGGTTAGGTTAACAAAATGTTATAAGTAGAATATTGCCAACATTTTATGGTTTGGACAGTATACAGAAACATCAGAGGCCTCTTTGTTTTGTCTACATCTGTCATAATGTCCTGTGAGTTTCATGACATCTACTGTGTGCTAAGTTGCTCGGAATTTGTTGGATTGGCATTTTCCTTTCATGTTGCTATTCCTGGCTCTTTATAATTCAAACAACATGCTTCTGAGACCGTCTGCGAGAGACTGCAACAATCAGGGAAACACTTCTCTGACACATACATAAACATGGCTGGGAAGAGCACAGATTGATCTGCTAGCCAACAATTCAGGGAAACTATTATTGAATCCAGACAGGCATTTGTAATGTTCAGCCATGAGACTGTTGTTTTCACTGTTGCATCAACTAATTTTGACAATGGTCACCAGGAAACTCTGATGGATACTCGTCATTTTTCGCCACTGTTTTAACTTTAGCTTGAAGGAAAAGCAGTACTGCAGAGAACTTGCAGCTTGGCACAGCTTGGTTTATGCAACCGGTATCATGAAAATTCCAGCTGCAGAGTTACAGATTTCTTCTTTTGTGTACTGTCTATAGGTGTGGCAGTGCTCCCCTGGATCACATTTCACTAAATCGGCTGTCTAATATGAGGAAGAGATACAGGTAATAGGTCTTAACTAAAGTTCGTCATCCATCATCTTTGTCATCATCTTGTCTTTCCATCAAAAATGTTCTCTTGCTTACCACATATTAGGATACAGAGTTAGAAATGTTGATGAATGAGTGAATAGTATCTCTGTCTTTTACTTAAAACATGGCACTGTACAGAAGTTGCTATTTATGATTTTGGAGAGTGATAAGTTCATGCAATACTCTGACTTCTTTTGAATAAATAGTAGAGATTCAGTTGAAACCTGGATGTGATATTTCATTGGTGTTCTACAAATTGAATACAGCCAATGCTATGTAGATTTTTAACTAAAATAAAAGCACTTTAACAGTGATTTTCAAAAATGACAAACTGTCATAGCTCCACAGACTTGTGTCAGTGCTTAACATGCTGCGGTGTGTTTGTTTTTGACTGACAGGAATGGCCTCGGACCTTCAAAAGAAGGAGAAGCTCAGTACTCTGTGGTTCATTGCACTGGCTATATCAAAGCTTGGCCCCCTGCAGGTAAACAAATACTTTAGTATACACCCTCCACTCTGTGTCCCCTCTTGCCCCATGCTTCATCCCGCTGCATGAGTGAAACCCAGAAAGAAACTATGACCCCATCCAATTGAAAGCGGCTGTGGGATTCGAGGTGCTCATTGATCAGAACTTGGATTAAAGAAGCAATCTGCTATCACATGCACGGTTTCCATATTTGACAAGTGTCAAAGTCAAAGTCAAAGTCAGCTTTATTGTCAATTTCTCCACATGCCAAAGACACACAAAGAAACCGAAATTTCGTTCCCCCCTATCCCACGGTGACAAGACATGGCTCACAACAGACAAACAAGTAAACAAGTATAACAAAAGTGTGCTGAATAAATAATGAATAAATAACACAACAATAAATAAATAAATAAGAGGAGCAGAAAAAAAAGGAGCAAGTGCGCGTACAGCAGACATTCCCGAAAATAGCGCAACAGTGCCGCACGCTACGCAGAAGGGGGTAGCGAGTTCAGGGCCCTAACAGCCTGGAGAAAGAAGCTGTTGGCGAGTCTGGTGGTGCGGGAGCGCAGGCTCCTGTACCTCTTCCCAGAGGGCAGAAGGTCAAACAAAGAGTGAGCCGGGTGACTCACATCTCTGGCAATCGAGGTTGCCTTGCGGGCGAGATGGGAGGTGTAAATGTCTTTCAGGGAGGGGAGCGAAGCACCAATAATCTTACCAGCCGTATTCACTATGCGCTGCAGGGCCTTCAAGTTCTGTTCAGTGCAGTTACCACCCCAGACAGCGATGCAACTGGTGAGGACGCTCTCAATGGTGCCACGGTAGAATGTAGACAGGACTGCCTGAGGAGCACATGCACGCCTGAGCTTCCGCAGGAAGTACAGGCGGCGCTGAGCTTTCTTTGCCAGTGACGAGGTGTTTGCGGACCAGGAGAGGTCCTCACTGATGTGCACCCCCAGGAACTTGCTGCAGCTCACCCTCTCCACCACAGCACCGTCAATGATCAGCGGCAGGTGTGTTGTGTGACCCTTCCGGAAGTCAACAATGATTTCCTTGGTCTTATTGACGTTCAGCAGGAGGTTGTTGTCCCTGCACCACGTGGTCAGAAGGTCAACTTCCGACCTGTACCGAGTCTCGTCGCCATTCGTGATGAGACCCACCAGAGTCGTGTCGTCAGCAAACTTCACTATGCGGTTGTCGCTGTAGGTCGCAGTGCAGTCATGCGTCACCAGGGTGAAGAGCAATGGACTGAGCACGCAGCCCTGGGGGGCCCCCGTGCTCAGCGTGATGCTGGCGGAGATTTTGTCGCCAACACGCACCACCTGAGGCCTCTGACAGAGGAAGTCCAGTATCCAGTTGCAGAGGGAGGTACTGAGGCCCAGCTTGTCGAGTTTGCGGATGAGTCGCTGCGGCACAATGGTGTTGAAGGCAGAGCTGAAGTCCACAAACAGCAACCTCACATATGAGTCCTTTCTCTCCAGGTGGGTGAGGGCCGAGTGGAGGGCAGAGCAGATGGCATCCTCAGAGGACCGCTTGGCACGGTACGCAAACTGGAAAGGGTCAATGGTGGGGGGGAGAACGGACTTGATGTGCTCCATGACCAGCCGCTCAAAGCACTTCATGATGATGGGCGTCAGTGCCACAGGGCGGTAGTCATTGAAGCAGGACGGTGCAGGTTTCTTCGGCACAGGAACGATGGTGGCAGCCTTGAAACACGAGGGGACGATGGCCTGCTGCAGGGAAACGTTAAAGATGTCCGTGAAGACACCCGACAGCTCCCCAGCGCAGTCCTTCAGCGCTCGACCCGGGATGTTGTCAGGGCCCGCCGCCTTACGGGTGTCAATAGCGGCAAGCGCCCTCCTCACACCGTCGGCAGAGAGGCGCAGGGGCTGCTCGTGTGGGGGGGGAGTGGACTTCAGCGGGCAAGTGCTGTTCTGGGCGTCGAAGCGAGCAAAGAAGCGGTTCAGATCGTTCAGCAGACGGACGTCGCCCTCACGGCTCCTCGGCGCGGGCTTGTAGTCCGTGATGGTCTGAATGCCCCGCCAAAGGCTACGTGCGTCCTTGCTGTCCTTGAAGTGGGTGGAGACCTTGCACGAGAACGCCTTCTTCGCTTCTTTGATGCCTCGGGACAGGTCGGCCCTCGCTGTCCTCAAGCCAGCCTCATCCCCCGCTCTGAAAGCCTTGTCCCTGGCCCTCAACAGTCTGAGGACAGCCCCCGTCAGCCACGGCTTCCAGTTCGAGCGAGTGACGACGGATTTCGAGCAAGTCACATCATCGATGCACTTCGTGATGTAAGAGGTAACAGAGTCAGTATACTCCTCTATGTCCGTCCAATCGTTGTAGGTGGCTGCCTGCTTAAACAAGTCCCAGTCAGTGGTGTCGAAGCAGTCACGAAGTGCATCGGAGGCACCCTCAGGCCACACTCGAACCTGCCTCCGAACCGGCCTGGATGCCTTTACCAATTATCTGTATGCGGGCAAAAGCAAAACGGTGAGATGGTCAGAAAGCCCCAGATGGGGGAGGGGGGTGGCTTTGAAAGCTCCCTTTTGCGCCGAGTAGACTAGGTCCAGGAAGCTGTCTCCACGTGTCGGAAAGGGAACATGCTGGTGAAGCCTCGGGAAAACAGACTTCAGGTTGGCATGATTGAAGTCTCCAGCGAAGATGGTGAAACCGTCAGGGTGCGCTGTTTGCTGTTCACTGACAGCCTGGTACAGTTCACCAAGTGCCGCGATCCTGTCTCCTTCGATGTTGGAAGGCGGGATGTATACCGCGACGAGCAGAATCGCGGTAAATTCCCTCGGCAGATAAAAAGGACGGCACTTAATGATCACAAACTCCACAAGCGGCGAGCAGTGCTGACATACCACCACAGAGTCCCGGCACCATTCCTCTTGGATGTAGACGCATATTCCACCGCCTCGCGACTTTCCCCCTCGTACAATGGCACGGTCGGCCCGATAGCACGCTAGCCGCTCCAGATGCACGGCTGAGTCCGGAATGTTGTCACTCAACCAGGTCTCGGTGAACACGAGCACACAGCAGTTCCGCACCGTCCGGCTCGTAGACCTCAGCAGGCGAACGTAATCCATTTTGTTGTCCAGCGATCGAACATTCGCCAGAAGAATGGAGGGCACCGCCGGTCGCGCTGGGTTGGCCGCCAGCCTGGCCCGGACGCCTCCGCGCTTGCCCCTCTTCTGCCTCCTCGCACATCGTTTACGACGGCTCCCAACCGTGGGAGGAATAGCGGGTGAGGTCGGCGACGTTTCAGGACGTAGCAGTCCGAGCGCCTTTAATGTCGACGCTTCAAAGTCCAGAACGCCGCAAAACCCATTTCTGCCGATGTCAAGCAGAACCTGCCTGCTGTACTTGTAGCACGGACGAGACGAACACACAAGACTGTCGGACGAACACTCATTAGACGAACAAATCACCGTACCGACGGGACAGAGAGTGGCCGCTGTGTGTGCACGCGCCGCCATCTTGAATAATTTCAATGTGGAGAATGTCACTTCACTTTTTAATATACATTTGAAAGCATTTCCTGCTAAAGTTAATTCTCTAAAAATACAATGCAAACATCTATATAGTATAATTTTTTGCAAGCTTGTTTTTGTTTTGTTTTCTTGCCTGTATAGTATTTCCCCACATGACGTATTGGACATTAGCTCTACCAAGAGTATCGCTTTTACGTGTTTCACAAACTTGGAGTGCACAGGTGTCAAACCACAGGCCCGTGGGCCAGATCCGTCGCACAAATATTACATGCTGAATTACATATTGTATTAATTTTCACCCAGAATAATGATGTTATTCCCCAAATGCAAAAATATGTATCTTAGTACGTATTTCCCAACTGCAATTTCCCGATACACATACGCATGGCTCTGAATTTTTTTCCCCTTCCAAGACTTTCTAAATAACGCGCTTTTAGGGTTAGTGCAATTCCCAAATTCTGGACCCCAAAGTCTGTGTAAAATCGAGGCTTAGCTGTATATACATTTTTGTATAGAGTGTTGCCTCACTCAATCACGGTTCACCTTTCGGTTCATTGCTGTTCCGCAGATTGTTTGGGAGGTGTCAGCGCATCATGCTTTTGTACAATTATTTATTTTACAGCGTGTCATTGTAAACGCCGTGGAGTGCACTAGACCAGGGGTGGGCAAACTTTTTGACTTGCGGGCCGAATTGGGTTCTAAATTTTGACCGGGGGGCCGAACCAGGAGCAGATGGATGTAGTGTTTGTGTGAAGTAATATAAACGACCTGTAAAGGTCATTGCATAAAAGGTTTTGGCCTTTAGTAGGTAGTAAAGCATGGATATTCAAAAAAGGTTTTGGGAAAACGAATGCATTTATTAACAGCATTAAAAAAAACATCCCTAAAAAACTGCTATCAGTGATTCTCATAAAATACGACACTGTTATTATGAATAACAGTCTCCATCACTTCAGTGCCTGCAGGTCAGATTAATGAAAGATGTTTATCTTATGAGATCACATCAAACGGCAAACATTCTGACCAAATATATCATCTTGAAGAATCGGTGAAGGCATACATCCAAATAAAGTAATCAAAACGGCAACACGGTGAGGGGTATCTGAAAATCAGAGCCGAGTTTTAACTCACAAACACCTGGTAACAGAGGTGAGAAAACGGGAAACACTTCCTTAAAGTAAGCCTTAAGAACTTTACAGGTTAAGATTAGTCACAAACAGGTGGTGCATCAATGTCCTTGAGCATCCTGCATTGTTTGAAAATGAGAATGGTCGCTAGTTTCAATCCCTGCTATTTGTACAGATCATATTCAAAATGCATGTTTTTACAACAAACTTGAAAGCCTCCCCTTCATTTTCAGTGGGAACAGTGTTGTTGGTCTCCCTTTTTTTGCTAGTGTGTCATAGTCTGGAGTAAAATTTGTTGTGGCAATTCTTAGGAGAGATCCGAGGTGTTGGTCCGTTTACCTAGATCCGTGACGGGTTGATGTTGATGTTCATGTGGCTGAACGTCACGTCGCGTACGTCGAGCCAAATTGGCCACTCTTTTTAAACACTCGGCACTCAGTGTCCACCTTGCTTTTCCTTGGGCGACTCATTTTAATGGAAGGATTCCAGGGGAAGGTTTGTGGGTGGCTTTAGCGTAAAACTGTATCTGAAAGCTCGGCGCGCAAATTACAAGAATGCTGTCGTCACAGCCCACGCTCTAAATTCGGCACTGATACAAATAGAGCGCGAGTGCGCCATTTCCGTACTACTGAGTACGTACATGCACTTGTGAGTGTGCACCGAGCTTTCTGACACGGCTTCCGGTAGTAAATGCGCAGGGGAGTGGTTCCCCATCTACTGGGAAAACGCAGTCATTGCAGGCAAAATGACCCAAAAAAAAGTTTAATAATACAATTTATTTAGGGTTGGCGGGCCGGATTAAACGGTCCCATGGGCCGGATGTGGCCCGCGGGCCGTAGTTTGCCCATCCCTGTTCTACACTATGGTGCTCACAGCGCTTTACAGAGTCTCACCTTCACCCAGCCATTCATATCCGCTCTATGTTTTAATTTGTCTGTCTGTCTGTCTGTCTGTCTGTCTGTCTGTCTGTCTGTCTGCGTCTATTTATCTCTCTCTCTCTCTCTCTCTCTCTCTCTCTCTCTCTCTCTCTCTCTCTCTCTCTCTCTCTCCCTCCCCCTCCCTCCGTCCGTCCGTCCATCTAATTGCCTCAAAAGGTTGTGCAACTAAATATCAAATTAAGGGAACCATCATTTTTTTCAGGCCTTTTCCATTTTACCTGACTTAATTTTCATTTTTGTGTGTGTATTATTACGCTTCTTCTCATAGTTATGTATTTTTCCTTCATTAAGAGGGTACCAAAATTTTATTTTTTCCCACATTGATATGGCAGGTTGTGTACTTGCTGAAGAAATTGTTTTTGAAATTGCTTCCCAGATCCTCCCATTGGCAGGTTGTGTACTTGCTGAAGAAATTGTTTTTGAAATTGCTTCCCAGATCCTCCCATCTGTGGTCCCTTCTCAAGGTTTCTCATTTTTCCCCCCAGTAGTTTTTTTTTTAGTTTTTCCTTGCCCTCCTGGGAATTTAAGATCACGGGATGTTTGAGAATAATTGCCAATTTTTCGTATATGTGAAGCCCTTTGAAACTTGCCTGTGATTTAGGGCTATATAAATAAACTTGATCTGACTTGACTTAACTTCAGCACCTTTCTGAAACTCACTAGAAATGCTGATGAAAATGAAAATAGGTATCTTTGTTAATTAATGATGAATACAGATTTTATTTACAAAAAATATTTGGTTAACTAACTGTCACAGTCTCCAAGGGTAACTCTCACTTGTGAATAATGCAACAAAAAACTATTTGCTCTATGCTTCACGTTTATCCGTTTTTTTTATTACAAAACGTGTTTGTTCACAAAGAGAGTCACGAAACAAATTAGCAAAACTTTACTATTTTCTTATTTAAGTCTGCAGGAGATTCTAATGGCATTTTGGCAGAAGTCAAAGAGCTCTAAATTACAGATGTGAAGCCTCAGACATTTCCAAGACCAAGAAACTTATTTTGGTTACATCGAAGTCCCAGACATGTGTGTCACACGCTATGTACTTCAACTATTACACACCGGATGAATGAAGAATCTTTTTTATCCTTGGCTATTTTCATTGTCTTGTTTATAATAAGAAAAAAAGAGTACCATCTGAAAATTTGAAATATGTCGGTTATACAAGTGTGAGGGAAATAAACATCACGCACCAAACTGAACTAAATCCTTTGAACTTTTGACTGTATCTGGAATAACTCAGTCTGAACTCATGTACCACATGTGTTTAAAATACCAACACATTTAGATTCTTTACACGAACAATATTCCTTTGGAATGTTGTGTGCACAGTCCTGCAAGCAAACAATTTTCCTCTGCACATGCAGTAATAAACTGCAGAAGACACAGGATGCTGACAAATAATATTTCACATTGTGCACCCACGCTGATGCTGCTCTTATTGGCTGTGATTTGAACAGCGTAAGTGGAAGACATTGCAGTTGATGAAGGTTTATTTTATATTTTATTTTAGATATCCTTTGTTATCTGGTCAAATGTGTTTAATCAATTTACACAACCAATTCCTATGGTAATCCTGACCTGATTGCAGACATTCAATGACGTTGACTCTCATACTGAATCACTGTGATATTGTCAATGTTCATATAGCGTTTAGAAACTTTGCTGATTGGCTGAGAGAAGTTCCAGCTCTGTTGTTTTGGAGTAAAGCAAGTAGCAGCTACTTTGACTTACTCAGATGCCATGGTTTGGCTGTGTTTTATCACGGGCAGTTCCTATGTGTTCTGCTGGTCCAGAGAAGACGAGGCGGCATGCGCGGTAGATTACTGGCCAGTGAATCTGTAAGTACCACTGTGAAGTCAAGTCAAGTTTATTTATATATCCCTAAATAACAGACAAGTCTCAAAGGGCTTCTCCTGTGCTAAGATTGATAATTATTCTCAACATCCCCTGATCTTAACTCCCAGGAGGGCAAGGAAAAACTCAAAAACGCCTACTGGGGAAAAATGAGAAACCTTGAGAAAAGAGACCACAGATGGGAGGATCCCCCTTCCAGGATGACCAAGCTGCAATGGATGCAGAGAGGGCACATCGAACACATGTAAAACAATCCAAAGAAAAAGCGAATGTCCATATTCAAAGTGAAGAGCAGCAGGAAGGTGCCCTCAATTATCATGGCAGTGTCTTCGAGGGTGGTAATCCGCCTCAGATCCCTCATCCCGATTGGTCGACAAGAAATACAGACAGCCATTTTCACTTTGGGTGTCACATAACCCCCTCCCCAGCCGGGGGAGTGGGGGGGGTAGGATAGACAAACTCCAGCTGAATCGGCCAACACAGGTTAATTAAAGGCCATAGCATAAAAATGTGTCTTTATCCATCCATCCATCCATCTTCTTCCGCTTATCCGGGGTCGGGTCGCGGGGGCAGCAGCTTTAGGAGGGACTCCCAGACTTCCCTCTCCCCAGCCACTTCATCCAGCTCATCCCGGGGGATCCCAAGGCGTTCCCAGGCCAGCTGAGAGACATAGTCTCTCCAGCGCGTCCTGGGTCGTCCCCGGGGTCTCCTACCGGTGGGACATGCCCGGAACACCTCCCCAGGGAGGCATCCAGGAGGCATCCTGATAAGATGCCCGAGCCACCTCATCTGGCTTTTCTCAACGTGGAGGAGTAGCGACTCTACTCCGAGTCTCTCCCGGATGACCGAGCTCCTCACCCTATCGCTAAGGGAGAGCCCGGACATCCTGCGGAGAAAACTCATTTCGGCCGCTTGTATCCGGGATCTCGTTCTTTCGGTCACGACCCATAGCTCGTGACCATAGGTGATGGTAGGAGCGTAAATCGACCGATAAATTGAGAGCTTTGCCTTTTGGCTCAGCTCTCTCTTCACCACAACGGACCGGTACAGGGTCCGCATTACTGCCGACGCTGCACCGATCCGCCTGTCGATCTCGCGCTCCATCCTCCCCTCACTCGTGAACAAGACTCCAAGATACTTGAACTCCTCCACTTGGGGCAGGATCTCATCCCCAATCCGGAGAGGGCATTCCACCCTTTTCCGATCGAGGACCATGGACTCGGATTTGGAGGTGCTGACCCTCATCCCGACCGCTTCACACTCGGCTGCGAACCGTTCCAGCGAGAGCTGGAGATCACGGCCTGAAGAAGCCAACAGCACCACGTCATCTGCAAAATGCAGAGACGCGATGCTGAGGTCCCCAAACCGGACCCCCTCAACGCCTCGGCTGCGCCTAGAAATTCTGTCCATAAAAATTATGAACAGAATCGGTGACAAAGGGCAGCCTTGGCGGAGTCCAACCCTCACTGGGAACGAATCCGACTTACTGCCGGAAATGCGGACCAGACTCTGGCATCGGTGATACAGGGACCGAACCGCCCTTATCAGTTGGCTTGGCACCCCGTACTCCCGAAGCACCCTCCACAGAACCTCCCGAGGGACACGGTCGAACGCCTTCTCCAAGTCCACAAAACACATGTGGACTGGTTGGGCGAACTCCCATGCACCCTCGAGGATCCTGCCGAGGGTGTAGAGCTGGTCCACTGTTCCACGGCCAGGACGAAAGCCACACTGTTCCTCCTGAATCCGAGGTTCGACCTCCCGACGGACCCTCCTCTCCAGCACCCCTGAATAGACCTTACCAGGGAGGCTGAGGAGTGTGATTCCCCTGTAATTGGAACACACCCTCCGGTCCCCCTTCTTAAAGAGGGGAACCACCACCCCAGTCTGCCAATCCAGAGGCACTGTCCCCGATGTCCACGCAACGTTGTAGAGGCGTGTCAGCCATGACAGCCCCACAACATCCAGAGCCTTTAAGAACACCGGGCGGATCTCATCCACCCCCGGGGCCTTGCCACCGAGGAGTTTTTTAACTACCTCAGTGACTTCGACCCCAGAGATTGGAGAATCCGCCTCAGAGTCTCCAGGCCCTGCTTCCTCAATGGAAGGCGTGTGGGTGGAATTGAGGTCTTCGAAGTATTCTCCACACCGACTCACGACGTCCCGAGTCGAGGTCAGCAGCACGCCATCCCCACTGTAAACAGTTTTGACGTTGCACTGCTTCCCCCTCCTGAGACGCCGGATGGTGGACCAGAATTTCCTCGAAGCCGTCCGAAAGTCATTCTCCATGGCCTCACCAAACTCCTCCCACGCCCGGGTTTTTGCCCCAGCAACCGCCGAAGCCGCGTTCCGCTTGGCCATCCGGTATCTGTCAGCTGCCTCCGGAGTCCCGCAGGCCAAAACGGCCCGATAGGACTCCTTCTTCAGCTTGACGGCATCCCTTACCGCCGGTGTCCACCAGCGGGTTCGGGGATTGCCGCCACGACAGGCACCAACGACCTTACGGCCACAGCTCCGGTCGGCCGCCTCAACAATGGAGGCGCGGAACATGGTCCACTCAGACTCAATGTCCCCCGCCTCCCCCGGGACGTGGGAAAAGCTCTGCCGGAGGTGGGAGTTGAAACATCCTGACAGGAGATTCTGCCAGACGTTCCCAGCAGACCCTCACAGAGCGTTTGGGTCTGCCAGGTCAGACCGGCATCTTCCCCCACCATCGGAGCCAACCCACCACCAGGTGGTGATCAGTTGACAGCTCCGCCCCTCTCTTCACCCGAGTGTCCTAAACATGCGGCCGCAAATCCGATGACACGACTACAAAGTCGATCATCGAACTGCGGCCTAGGGTGTCCTGGTGCCAAGTGCACACATGGAAACCCTTATGCTTGAACATGGTGTTCATTATTGAAAATCCATGTCGAGCACAGAAGTCCAACAATAGAACACCGCTCGGGTTCAGATCGGGGGGGCCGTTCCTCCCAATCACGCCCTTCCAGGTCTCACTGTCATTGCCCACGTGAGCATTGAAGTCACCCAGTAGAACGATGGAGTCCCCAGAAGGAGCGCTCTCCAGCACTTCCTCCAGGGACCCCAAGAAGGGTGGGTACTCTGAGCTGCTGTTTGGTGCATAGACACAAACAACAGTCAGGACCCGTCCCCCCACCCGAAGGCGGAGGCAGGCTCCCCTCTCGTTCACCGGGGTGAACCCCAATGTGCAGGCGCCCAGCCGGGGGGCAATAAGTATACCCACACCTGCTCGACGCCGTGGGCAACTCCAGAGTTGAAGAGAGTCCAGCCCCTCTCGAGAGGGCTTGTACCGGAACCCAAACTGTGCGTGGAGGCTAGTCCGACTATATCTAGTCGGAATTTTTCTGCCTCGCACACCAGCTCGGGCTCCTTTCCAGCCAGAGAGGTGACATTCCATGTCCCAAGAGCCAGCTTCTGCAGCCGGGGATCAGACCGCCAAGGTCCCTGCCTTTGGCTGCCGCCCAGCACACATTGCACCCGACCCCTTTGGCCCCTCCCACAGGTGGTGAGCCCATGGGAAGGGGGACCCACGTTTCCTTTTCGGGCTATGCCCGGCCGGGCCCCATGGGCGAAGGCCCGGCCACCAGACGCTCGCCTTCGAGCCCCACCTCCAAGCCTGGCTCCAGAGGGAGGCTCCGGTGACCCGCGTCCGGGCGAGGGAAAACGAAGTCCATTTATTTCAATCGTCATAAGGGGCTTCTGTGAGCCGTGCTTTGTCTGGCCCCTCACCTAGGACCCGTTTGCCATGGGTGACCCTACCAGGGGCATGAAGCCCTGTCTTAAATGTAGAAGTTCTGATATCTATCGGTAGGGCATTCCAAAGCTCTAGAGCCCAAATAGAAAATGCTCTAGTCTAGACCCTGCGGTCTTCTTGTGCTGTCTCAGTGGAGTGGTTAGCTCTAAAACTAGACTGAAAAGATTCAAATCGATTGTTAGCGACCATGTAATCATTAATCAGCTGTGCGACTACTTTTTCAAGAATTTTTGCTATGAACGGGAAATTTGAACCCGGCCTATAATTACTGAGACGGTCCGGGTCGAGGTTTGGTCGCTTAAGTAGCGGTTTAATCATAAGGGATTTAAAAGCTGTTGGCACAATACCAGAGGAGACAGACAGATTAATTATATTTAGGACGGACGGTCCTAAAATCCTAAATGATTCTATAACTCAGGAAGCAGGTTGAGTAAACAAGTTGTTTGCTTAGCCGCGCTAACCAATTGTCTAGGGACAAAAGATTTTTTTAAAAATTACAATTTGAGAGGGATATCACATGATTGACATACCAGCTCTGCCGAACCCCTGAAGCCGACTCACCGTTCGATCGAACCCAGGTTAAGAACCACTGATATATATATATATATATATATATATATATATATATATATATATACCGTATTGGCCCGAATATAAGACGACCCCCTCTTTTTCAAGACTCGAGTTTGAAAAAATACTTTTTCTCAAGTTTGAAAAAATACTTTTTGAACACCAAATTTAATTTTTATACAGAAAATAATTACAGTACATCTGAAACAAATGATTATAACAATATATCCGAGAGAGAGAAAAGCATGATATTTTGCCTCATTCAAATCCTGCAAAAACTGTCTATCACATCTTAATATCTGAACATTTAAACATGTAAACTAAAGTGCAATCACATTTGTAAATGAATGGCTTCTGGTTTTTGAAATGTAAATAAACCAATCTACTGTGATAAAAATACAAAATTGCAATAACTGCCTCAAAGTGAAGTCTAACTGTAACTGTAGTCTTGAAACAAATCTGAATAAGGAAAAACTTTGCAATAAAATAATGCAAACTGCTACCGCTATTGTTGGGGAGCCTGAGGACTGTATAGGGGCTCGGATGGTTATGGTCTTTTCGCCCCCGGGTGTCGGTCAGAACACAGGAGGGAAGATGTGTTTCAGTTTTGATTGCTTTACTGAATTATTGGCAATAAATAATAATACATAACCATAAATGAAATACTCTCTGCAACACACCAAACATAAGTCATCGATCGAGACGACAAAATACATTTGCTGGTGACCGTTAGTCGCCGTGCCACTGGGTAACGGCTACTCATATGATGCGAGGCAAACTTAAAGAAGCGCGCTGGAGCTGTCAATCAAACGGCGCGCACACGAAGCAAACCGCGATCGGACAAACGGCAGAGTAGTAACAATGAAATGTATATACTCACGATCACAGCAACATACTCAGTCGATTATGAGCGCGCTGGAGCTGTCAATCAAACGGCGCGCACACGAAGCAAACCGCGACCGGCACAACAGTGGACAGTAGTAATGTATATACTCACTTTGTGTCAAAGACGCACACGATCACAGCAACATACTCAGTCGATACCAGCAACCTTTAACTTACCACTGCGCACAAGTGAAAATGGGTATAAATGGGTATATTACGAATGTAAAACGACCCCCACTTTTTCACTCTTATTTCAATGCAAAAAACATTGCCTTATAATCGGGCGTGTGTATAAACGGTGTGTGTGTGTGTGTGTGTATGTGTGTGTGTGTGTGTGTGTGTGTGTGTGTGTGTGTATATATATATATATATCCATCCATCCATCTTCTTCCGCTTATCCGGGGTCGGGTCGCGGGGGCAGCAGCTTTAGGAGGGACTCCCAGACTTCCCTCTCCCCAGCCACTTCATCCAGCTCATCCCGGGGGATCCCAAGGCGTTCCCAGGCCAGCTGAGAGACATAGTCTCTCCAGCGCATCCTGGGTCGTCCCCGGGGTCTCCTACCGGTGGGACATGCCCGGAACACCTCCCCAGGGAGGCGTCCAGGAGGCATCCTGATAAGATGCCCGAGCCACCTCATCTGGCTCCTCTCAACGTGGAGACGTCTCTCCCGGATGACCGAGCTTCTCACCCTATCTCTAAGGGAGAGCCCGGACATCCTGCGGAGAAAACTCATTTCGGCCGCTTGTATCCGAGATCTCGTTCTTTCGGTCACGACCCATAGCTCGTGACCATAGGTGAGGGTAGGAGCGTAAATCGACCGGTAAATTGAGAGCTTTGCCTTTTGGCTCAGCTCTCTCTGCACCACAACGGACCGGTACAGGGTCCGCATTACTGCCGACGCTGCACCGATCCGCCTGTCGATCTCACGCTCCATCCTCCCCTCACTCGTGAACAAGACTCCAAGATACTTGAACTCCTCCACTTGGGGCAGGATCTCATCCCCGATCCGGAGAGGGCATTCCACCCTTTTCCGATCGAGGACCATGGACTCGGATTTGGAGGTGCTGACCCTCATCCCGACCGCTTCACACTCGGCTGCAAACCGTTCCAGCGAGAGCTGGAGATCACGGCCTGAAGAAGCCAACAGCACCACGCCATCTGCAAAAAGCAGAGACGCGATACTGAGGTCCCCAAACCGGACCCCCTCAACGCCTCGGCTGCGCCTAGAAATTCTGTCCATAAAAATTATGAACAGAATCGGTGACAAAGGGCAGCCTTGGCGGAGTCCAACCCTCACTGGGAACGAATCCGACTTACTGCCAGAAATGCGGACCAGACTCTGGCATCGGTGATACAGGGACCGAACCGCCCTTATCAGTTGGCACGGCACCCCGTACTCCCGAAGCACCCTCCACAGAACCTCCCGAGGGACACGGTCGAACGCCTTCTCCAAGTCCACAAAACACATGTGGACTGGTTGGGCGAACTCCCATGCACCCTCGAGGATTCTGCTGAGGGTGTAGAGCTGGTGCACTGTTCCACGGCCAGGACGAAAGCCACACGGCTCCTCCTGAATCCGAGGTTCGACCTCCCGACGGACCCTCCTCTCCAGCACCCCTGAATAGACCTTACCAGGGAGGCTGAGGAGTGTGATTCCCCTGTAATTGGAACACACCCTCCGGTCCCCCTTCTTAAAAAGGGGAACCACCACTACAGTCTGCCAATCCAGAGGCACTGTCCCCGATGTCCACGCAACGTTGTAGAGGCGTGTCAGCCATGACAGCCCCACAACATCCAGAGCCTTTAAGAACTCCGGGCGGATCTCATCCACCCCCGGGGCCTTGCCACCGAGGAGTTTTTTAACTACCTCAGTGACTTCGACCCCAGAGATTGGAGAATCCGCCTCAGAGTCTCCAGGCCCTGCTTCCTCAATGGAAGGCGTGTAGGTGGAATTGAGGAGGTCTTCGAAGTATTCTCCCCACCGACTCACGACGTCCCGAGTCAAGGTCAGCAGCATGTCATCCCCACTGTAAACAGTGTTGACGTTGCACTGCTTCCCCCTCCTGAGACGCTGGATGGTGGACCAGAATTTCCTCGAAGCCGTCCGAAAGTCAGTCTCCATGGCCTCACCAAACTCCTCCCACGCCCGGGTTTTTGCCTCAGCAACCGCCGAAGCCGCGTTCCGCTTGGCCATCCGGTACCTGTCAGCTGCCTCCGGAGTCCCGCAGGCCAAAACGGCCCGATAGGACTCCTTCTTCAGCTTGACGGCATCCCTTACCGCCGGTGTCCACCAGCGGGTTCGGGGATTGCCGCCACGACAGGCACCAATGACCTTACGGCCACAGCTCTGGTCGGCCGCCTCAACAATGGAGGCGCGGAACATGGTCCACTCAGACTCAATGTCCCCCGCCTCCCCCGGGACGTGGGAAAAGCTCTGCCGGAGGTGGGAGTTGAAGCTCTTCCTGACAGGAGATTCTGCCAGACGTTCCCAGCAGACCCTCACAGAGCGTTTGGGTCTGCCAGGTCGGATCGGCATCTTCCCCCACCATCGGAGCCAACCCACCACCAGGTGGTGATCAGTTGACAGCTCCGCCCCTCTCTTCACCCGAGTGTCCAAAACATGCGGCCGCAAATCCGATGACACGACTACAAAGTAGATCATCGAACTGCGGCCTAGGGTGTCCTGGTGCCAAGTGCACACATGGACACCCTTATGCTTGAACATGGTGTTCATTATTGAAAATCTGTGTCGAGCACAGAAGTCCAACAATAGAACACCGCTCGGGTTCAGATCGGGGAGGCCGTTCCTCCCAATCACGCCCTTCCAGGTCTCACTGTCATTGCCCACGTGCGCATTGAAGTCACCCATTAGAACGATGGAGTCCCCAGAAGGAGCGCTCTCCAGCACTTCCTCCAGGGACCCCAAGAAGGGTGGGTACTCTGAGCTGCCGTTTGGTGCATAGACACAAACAACAGTCAGGACCCGTCCCCCCACCCGAAGGCGGAGGGAGGCTACCCTCTCGTTCACCGGGGTGAACCCCAATGTGCAGGCGCCCAGCCGGGGGGCAATAAGTATACCCACACCTGCTCGACGCCTCTCACCGTGGGCAACTCCAGAGTGGAAGAGAGTCCAGCCCCTCTCGAGTGGGCTTGTACCGGAACCCAAACTGTGCGTGGAGGCTAGTCCGACTATATCTAGTCGGAATTTTTCTGCCTCGCACACCAGCTCGGGCTCCTTTCCAGCCAGAGAGGTGACATTCCATGTCCCAAGAGCCAGCTTCTGCAGCCGGGGATCAGACCGCCAAGGTCCCTGCCTTTGGCTGCCGCCCAGCTCACATTGCACCCGACCCCTTCGGCCCCTCCCACAGGTGGGGAGCCCATGGGAAGGGGGACCCACGTTTCCATTTCGGGCTATGCCCGGCCGGGCCCCATGGGCGAAGGCCCGGCCACCAGACGCTCGCCTTCGAGCCCCGCCTCCAGGCCTGGCTCCAGAGGGAGGCCCCGGTGACCCGCGTCCAGGCGAGGGAAAACAAAGTCCATTTGTGTTTTTCGTCATAAGGGGCTTGGGTGAGCCGTGCTTTGTCTGACCCCTCACCTAGGACCCGTTTGCCATGGGTGACCCTACCAGGGGCATGAAGCCCCCGACAACATGGCTCCTAGGATCATAGGGGCACGCAAACCCCTCCACCACGATAAGGTGACGACTCACGGAGGGATATATATATATATTGTCACGTGCTGGTGCCACCTGCGACAGGACCACGCCCCCCTGTCACTGGAATCGCCGTCACCTGTTACGGGTTCATGGACAGCGCTATATCAGCGCCGCCAGCGCACACCCGAGTGTCAGTCTGTCCCGTGATGCTTCGCTCATCTGTCCCTGAGAATCTGATTTACAATTCGAATCCACAGAACTGCTTGTCCACCCCAGCCAGATCGCCGCTCCAGCGCCAGCCACCCCAGCGCCAGCCACCCCCATCATCCCCTTCCACAATAAAGTCTGTCGCTACGCGATACTGTATATATATATGAGTTTGGGGTCACATTAAAATGTCCTTATTTTTGAAGGAAAAGCACTGTACTTTTCAAGATTCAAGAGTTTTTTATTCGCCATGTTTGAGCGTGCCAAACAAGGAATTTGACTTCGGCAAATCACAGCCTCTGTTCAACATTTAGGTGACTAACAACAACACTCAGGACATGTGAAAAATGGAAGATATTCTCAAACATCCCCTGATCTTAAACTCCCAAGAGGGCAAGGAAAAACTCAAAACTCCAGCTAGGGGAAATGAGAAACCTTGAGAAGAGACCGCAGATGGGAGGGTCCCTCTTCTAGGATGACCAGGCTGCAATGGATGCAGAGAGGACACATAGTACAAACAGTGTAGACAAAAAAAGGTGTGGAGAGCAGGATGTTATTGCACAGTAATGACTCTGAGACTCTAAGAGTGGTGTGAGTTCATCAGAGCAACAGCCTGGGGGAAGAAGCTGTCTCTGTGTCTGCTGGTTTTAGTGTACAGAGCTCTATAACGCCGTCCGGAGGGGAGTAATTTAAACAGACTGCAACCTGGGTGAGAAGGGTCTGTTGAGATGTTACTTGCACGTTTCCTGGTCCTGGACAGGTACAAGTCTTGAATAGATTGGAGGTTGATTCCAATTATCTTTTCTGCAGTCCTTGTTGTCCGTTGCAGTCTGTGCTTGTCTTGTTTGGAGGCCGATCCAAACCAGACAGTGATGGAGGTGCAGAGGACAGACTGGATGATGGCAGTGTAGAAGGTCTTCAGCAGCTCCCGCGGCAGGTTGAACTTCTTGAGCTGTCTCAGGAAGTACAGCCTCTGCTGGGCCTTCTTCCGGACAGAGTCTATGTGGCCGGTCCATTTCAGGTCCCGAGAGATTGTGGTTCCCAGGAACTTGAAGGTGTCTGTTGAGAATGAAGATAATTTTAAACTAGTTTTAACTTTAAAGAAATACACTCTATACATTGCTAATGTGGTAAATGACTATTCTAGCTGCAAATGTCTGGTTTTTGGTGCAATATCTACGTAGGTGTATAGAGGCCCATTTCCAGCAACTATCACTCCAGTGTTCTAATGGTACAATGTGTTTGCTCATTGGCTCAGAAACTATCACTCCAGTGTTCTAATGGTACAATGTGTTTGCTCATTGGCTCAGAAGGCTAATTGATGATTAGAAAACCCTTGTGCAATCATGTTCACACATCTGAAAACAGTTTAGCTCGTTACAGAAGCTACAAAACTGAGCTTCCTGTGAGCAGATTGAGTTTCTGGAGCATCACATTTGTGGGGTCAATTAAACGCTCAAAATGGCCAGAAAAAGAGAACTTTCATCTGAAACTCGACAGTCTATTCTTGTTCTTAGAAATGAAGGCTATTCCATGCGAGAAATTGCTAAGATATTGAAGATTTCCTACAACAGTGTGTACTACTCCCTTCAGAGGACAGCACAAACAGGCTCTAACCAGAGTCGAAAAAGAAGTGGGAGGCCGCATTGCACAACTGAGCAAGAAGATAAGTACATTAGAGTCTCTAGTTTGAGAAACAGACCCCTCACAGGTCCCCAACTGGCATCTTCATTAAATAGTACCCGCAAAACACCAGTGTCAACATCTACAGTGAAGAGGAGGCTGCGGGATTCTGGGCTTCAGGCCATATCTGAGACTGGCCAACAAAAGAAAAGGATTAAGATGGGCAAAAGAACACAGACATTGGACAGAGGAAGACTGGAAAAAAGTGTTGTGGACGGATGAATCTAAGTTTGAGGTTTTTGGATCACAAAGAAGAACTTTTGTGAGACGCAGAACAAATGAAAAGATGCTGGAAGAATGCCTGACGCCATCTGTTAAGCATGGAGGAGGTAATGTGATGGTCTGGGGTTGCTTTGGTGCTGGTAAGGTGGGAGATTTGTACAGGGTAAAAGGGATTCTGAATAAGGAAGGCTATCATTCCATTTTGCAACGCCATGCCATACCCAGTGGACAGCGCTTGATTGGAGCCAATTTCATCCTACAACAGGACAATGACCCCAAACACACCTCCAAATTGTGCGAGAACTATTTAGAGCAGAAGCAGGCAGCTGGTATTCTATCGGTAATGGAGTGGCCAGCGCAGTCACCAGATCTGAACCCCCTTGAGCTGTTGTGGGAGCAGCTTGACCGTATGGTACGCAAGAAGTGCCCAAACTTTTGAACGGTAGTGTATACTAAAAATAAGATGTGAAGTGGTCAACTATACTTGTAAGTAAGTGATGTGTTAATGATCAAGTAAGAATTCGTGAAAAAAAACATATATAAGTCGCTCCTGAGTATAAGTCGCCCCCCCACCCAAACTATGAAAAAAAAACCGCGACTTATAGTACGAAAATTACGGTAACCCATAACAAGATCGTGTTTCGAGCAGGTATGGGATCATGTCTACCAAGTCTGAAGCGCAAACGGAATGCTCGTTGTGTTGCAGTTACAGATTCGTTTTTGATAAACGTTTCCACAATGCTCACCGGCCCAATTCATGTTAGCAACTGAAACGAAACAAAATAACATTATTCAAAAACGAAACTATTTTTTTTTTTCATTTTATTAAACCTACACGCACACACACAACATCCAGATAACTTTTGTATAGTTCAGATTGGGAACGAGAAAAAAAAAAGCCTCTGTTTGAGTATCATATCCGTGTGTCCCGTCCCTCATTTTCTTCACTATTTCTTACTAGCGTTGACTGAACCCTTATTGCTGTGAGCCTTTGTGCAGTCATTGACTAATTGAAAATTACCAATTGACAACCATTTGCGCCATGGCCTCTTTCGAATGAACATGAGAATGGCTCCCTATACACATCACTATTTTGAGAGTGAGCAATAGAATGTCTTTTTAGCGATTCAATATGCAATAATGAAGCGCAAAATATAAATTTTGATGCAAAAAGGTTCTCAGAGTGGCAAACCTGGTTTGGAAAAACAGCAAAAAAACACCCACCAAATTGCAAAGAGCCACACAACAAGGAGGTGCCCAAACTACCACAACAACAATAAATTACCGCACTGGCCCGAATATAAGACGGTGTTTTTTGCATTGAAATAAGACTGAAAAAGTGGGGTCGTCTTACATTCGGGGTCTAGACATTATACCCATTCACAACGCTAGATGCGCCAGATATCTTTAAAGTGAATGCTGAACTTAACTCCCCAGGCTAAAGGGAACCCCTGGCACAAAGAAGAAAAATAAAAATAGCTGTTAGAAAGGTTTCTATGTTGTTAAAATGTTGGAAAGTTATGTCACCGCGCCTTAAGTCTCACGTGAGTTACCTCAGCTTATCGCGATTGTTGGAGCTTGTGCGCAGCGGAAGGTTATAGGTTGCTGGTATCGACTGAGTATGTTGCTGTGATCGTGTGCGTCTTTGACACAAGGTGAGTATATACATTTCATTGTTACTAGTGTCTACTGTTGTGCCGTTTGTCTGATCGTGGTTTGTTTCGTGTGTGCGCCGTTTGATTGATCGCTTCGGCGCGCGCCTTTCAGTTTGCCTTGCATCGTACGAGTAGCCGTTACGCAGCGGCACGGCGACTAACGGTCGCCAGCAAATGTATTTTGTTGTCTCGATGACTTATGTTTGGTGTGTTGCTGAGAATATCTCATTTATGGTTATTTAATATAGCGGAACCGTTACGCGCAGTTTGTTATGTAATGTGTGCCTTCTACTAGTGTTGTGTGACGTCAGAAGTTGAGCGTTGACTTACGTGTTGTATTTCTGTCTGTTGCAGAACCACACACACCCTTCACACGCTTCAGACAATAATCACACACACAAGAATCACTTTCACACACCCAAAGACTCACCCATGTACATACACTACACACACTTGCTCTCACATCCTTACGAACAAATGTGTGCCTATACCCTTTTGCCAGTTTCATTTATGGTTATTTAGTATAGCGGAACCGTTACGCGCAGTTAGTTATGTAATGTGTGCCGTCTACTAGTGTTGTGTGACGTCAGAAGTTGAGCGTCGACTTACATTCTGTCTGTTGCAGAAACACACACACCCCACACACTCTTCACACGCTTCATACAATAATCACACACACAAGAATCACATTCACACACCCAAAGACTCACCCATGTACACTACACACACCTGCTCTCACATCCTTACGACCAAACTGTGCCTAAACCCTTTTGCCAGTTTGCCTGTATGCCCCTATGAGCCACAGTGCCTGTTACCTTTTTGCCAATAATTCAGTAAAGCAATCAAAACTGAACCACATCTTCCCTCCTGTGTTCTGAGTCCTCAGGCTCCCCAACAATAGCGGTAGCAGTTTGCATTATTTTATTGCAAAGTTTTTCCTTATTCAGGTTTGTTTCAAGACTACAGTTACAGTTAGACTTCACTTTGATGCAGTTATTGCAATTTTGTTGTTTTATCACAGTAGATTGGTTTATTTACATTTCAAAAACCAGAAGCCATCATTTACAAATGTGATTGCACTTTAGTTTACATATTTAAATGTTCAGATATTAAGATGTGATAGACAGTTTTTGCAGGATTTGAATGAGGCAAAATAACATACTTTTTCTCTCGAATATATTGTTATAATCATTTGTTTCGGATGTACTGTAATTTTTTTCTGTATAAAAATTAAATTTGGTGTTCAAAAAGTATTTTTTCAAACTTGAGTCTTGAAAAAGAGAGGGTCGTCTTATAATCAGGGTCGTCTAATATTCGGGCCAATACGGTACAATAAAATCGTTTTTTATTTTTTTTTTGTCAGTGGCATAGCATGGGTTTGGCTGGCGAATGGTTGTCATATTTTGGGAGATTGAAATATTCAAAATTAAAAATATGTCTAATCTAGATCTTCATGCTTGGGTGCATGTGTGTGTGTATGAGCGTACGTGCGTGCGTGCGTGCGTGCGTGCCTGTGCGTCTGCGTGTGTGTGTGTGTGTGCGTGTGCAAGTGTGTGTGTGATTGGATGTATGCTGGGTTGGAACGGTTGGTCGACTCACTTCTGCTTGCTGTTACAGAGTTTTCAAAAGCAAACAAAGATAAATCCAAAAATGGATGGATTGAATTGAATTGTTTCTCCCCTCAGGTATGACTGTACCAGATGAGGACACAGAGGCAGGCCAGACCGGGAAATATTGCCTCGTGGCCATTGGAAGACTACAGGTGTGTATTGTCTAGAGATGGGCAAGTACCGCAGGTATCGGTAACAACACCACTTATCTTATTTTCAAGGTGTCGGTATTTGATACGGTGGCCAATACTGGCCCTCTTGTGGCCATTTTACAGTCAGGCACTACAAATTAAGACTTGTCTTCTTTCTCCTCTATTTTCTTCTAGATTGGTTGGAGAACATCTTTATTTGTAACCTCTCTTTGTATTTGTATCCTCTTTCTTTAAGAAAATAATGGAAAAACAAAAAAAAAAAAAAAAAAAAAATATATATATATATATATACACACCGTAATTTCCGGACTATAAACCGCATTTTTTTTTTCATAGTTTGGGTGGGGGGCGCGACTTATACTCAGGAGCGACTCATATATGTTTTTTTCACAAATTTTTACTTGATCATTAAGACATCACTTACTTACAAGTATAGTTGACCACTTCCCATGTTATTTTTAGTATAGTTGATCACTTCACATGCTTTTATATCTTTATCTTGAACATATTTAAAACATAAAAAATAGAGAAAACATCAAATAAAGCAATTAACACTTTAAAGCACCATATCCAAGTCCACCGTCTGCTGTATGTACACTTGCTCCATTTTTTGCTCCTCTTATATTTAGTATTATTATTTATTATTTCTTTATTTATCATTTATTCAACACTCTTATTTATTCATTGTTTGTGCCTTCTTGTTTTTTTTTTGTGTTGCTTGTATGCATATGTGTACTATCTCACCGAGGGATAGTGGGAACGTAATTTCAATCTCTTTGTGTGTCT